>NC_086128.1:2565000-2782000 GCF_963921235.1 Mobula hypostoma
CATAACCCTTAATTCCCCTACTATGCAAAAATCTATCCAACCTTGTCTTAAATATATTTACTGAGATAGCCTCCACTGCTTCATTGGGCAGAGAATTCCACAGATTCATCACTCTCTGGGAAAAGCAGTTCCTCCTCATCTCCACCCTAAATCTACTCCGCCGAATATTGAGGCTATGTCCCCTTGAACTCCCCGCATGAAAAACTGAACAAATCAGATCTGGCGTATCGAATCCAAAATTCTTCTCCCTACACAAAAAAGTAAATAAAAAGGAACTGGCACATCAACCCTCAAATCCCTCCTTCCCGGGAGAAAAAACGTGTAAAACAGATCAGGCACATCGACCCTCCCCCAAATCCCTTCTTCCACACAAAAAAATGAACAAAATGGGTCAGGCACATCAACCCCCAAATCTCTCCTCCCGCACAAAGAAATAAACAAAAATGGAACAGGCACATCTACCCCAGTTCCTCCTCATCTCCATCCTAAATACACTCAAAAACTTCTATAGATGTACTGTGGAGAGCATTCTGACAGGCTGCATCACTGTCTGGTATGGAGGGGCTACTGTACAGGACTGAAAGAAGCTGCAGAAGGTTGTAAATCCACTCAGCTCCATCTTGGGCACTAGCCTACAAAGTACCCAGGACATCTTTAGGGAGCGGTGTCTCAGAAAGGCAGCATCCATTATTAAGGACCTCCAGCACCCAGGGCATGCCCTTTTCTCACTGTTACCATCAGGTAGGAGATACAGAAGCCTGAAGGCACACACTCAGTGATTCAGGAACAGCTTCTTCCCCTCTGCCATCCGATTCCTAAATGGACATTGAAACCTTGGACACTTTTTTTTAACATACAGTATTACTGTTTTTGCACATTTTTTAATCTATTCAAGATACATACACTGTAATTGATTTACTTGTTTATTTCTTCTTCTTATTATTATTTTCTCTTCTATGTTATGTATTGCATTGAACTGCTGCTGCTAAGTTAACAAATTTCACATCACATGCCGGTGATAATAAACCTGATTCTGATTCTGATAAATCTACTCCCTGAATCTTGAGGCTATGTCTCCTAATTCTAGTCTCACCTATCAGTGGGAACAACTTTCCTCCCTCTATCTTATCTATCCCTTTCATAATTTTATATGTTTCTATAAGATCTCTTGTGTGGGCACGTGGCCAAGTGGTTAAGGCATTGGACTAGCGACCTGTAGGTCGTGAGTTCGAGCCCCAGCTGAGGGAACGTGTTGTGCCCTTGAGCAAGGCACTTAATCACACATCGCTCTGCGACGACACTGGTGCCAAGCTGTATGGGTCCTAATGCCCTTCCCTTGGACAACATCGGTGTCATGCAGAGGGGAGACCAGCATGGGCAACTGCTGGTCTTCCATACAACCTTGCCCAGGTCTGCGCCCTGGAGAGTGAAGACTTTCCAGGTGCAGATCCATGGTCTTGCAAGACTAACGGATGCCTTTATAAGATCTCTTGGGGGACTGTTTGGGGATCTGAATGGCAGTGAGGAGAAGGTGTTGCACTTGTTCCGTTTGCAAGGATAAGCGTCAGGAGGGAGATCAGTGGGGAGGGACAAATGGACAAGGAAGTTGCATAGGGAGCAATCCCTGTGGAAAGTGGAAAGTGCGGGGTGCGGGTGAGGGAAAGATGTGCTTGGTGGTGGGATCCTGTTGGAGACAGTGGAAATTACGAAGAATTATGTGCTGGACGCAGAAGCTGGTGGGGTGGTAGGTGAGGACACAAGGAACCCTATTCCTGATGGGGTGGCAAGAGGATGGGGTGAGAGCAGAAGTGTGTGAAATAGAAGAGATGCGGATGAGGGCAGCATTGATGGCAGAGAAAGGAATGCCCCTTTCTTTGAAGAAAGAGAACATCTCATTAGTTCTGGAATAAATAGCCTCAACCTGAGAGCAGATGCTGTGGAGATAGAAGAATTGAGAGAAGGGAATGGCATTTTTACAAGTGACATGGTGGGAAGAGGTTTAGTCAGGTAGCTGTGAGAGTCAGTGGGTTTGTAAAAGATATCAGTAGATAAGCTGTCTCTAGAGATAGAGGCAGAGAGATCGAGAAAGGGGAGGGAGGTGTCAAAAATGGTCGATGTTAATTTGAGGGCAGGGTGGAAGTTGGAGGCAAAGCTGATGAAGTCAATGAGCTCTGTATGGGTGCAGGACGCAGTGCCAATGCAGTCGTCGATGCAGTTTAGGTAAAGTTGGGGAGTGATTCCAGTGTAGGCTTGGAACATAGACTGTTCCACAAAGCCAACAAACAGGCAGGCATAGCTAGGACTCACCTTTGATTTGAAGGAAGTGGGAGGAGCCGATGAAGAAATTATTAAGAGTGAGGACAAGTTCCACCAAAGAGGAGAGTGATGATAGAAGGGAACAGGTTGGTCTGTCATCTAGAAAGGTCTTCCTGATGGGGAATGGAGGTGTAAAGGGGCTGGACATCCATAGTGAAAATGAGACAATCAGGGCCAGGGAACTTGAAATCATTGAAAAGGTCCAGAGCATGTGAAGTGTCACAGATGTAGGTAGGAAGGGACTGAACTAAGGGGGATAAAACAGAGTCGAGGTACGTAGATACAAGTTCGGTGGGGCAGAACAAACTGAAACAGTGGGTCTACCTGAATAGGCAGGTTTGTGGATCTTGAGTAGGAAGTAGAAACAGGAGATGTAGGGTAAAGCGGGATCTCCAGTGGCATCCATTTCAATTCTACTTCTCATTCCAGTTCAAACATGTCATTCCATCACCTCCTTTACTGCTGCAATGAGGCCACATTCAGGCTGGAGGAGCAACATCTTATATTCCGTCTGGGTAGCCTCCAACCTGATGGCATGAACATTGATTTCTCGAACTTCCAGTAATGCCTGACCCCCCCCCCCCCACACACACACCTTCACCATTCTCATTCCCGTTTCGCTCGTTCACCTTATCTTCTTATTTGCCCGTCACCTCTCTCTGGTGCTCCTCCTTCTTGTTTTTCTTCCATGGTCCTCTGCTCTCTCCTATCAGACTCCCCCTTCTCCAGTTCTGTATCTCTTTCCAGCTCTTTACTTTGCTCCTCCCCTTCTCCCAGTTTCACATATCACCTGCCACCTTGTACTTCTTCCTCCCCTGCCCCACCTTCTCACTCTGACTTCTCCTCCTCCTTTTTAGTCCTGACGAAGGTTCTCATCTTGAAATGTTGACTGTTTGCTCTTTTCCGTAGATGCTGCCTGGCCTGCTGACTTCCCCCAGCATTTTTGTGTATGTTGCTTGGATTTCCAGCATCTGCAGATTTTCTCATCTTTACAAATCTGTGGATTTCATTGCCACAGGCAGATGTGGACACTAAGTCTTTATGTATATTTAAGGCAAAGGTTGATCAGGGCATGAAGGGATAAGGGGGGAAGGCAAGAGATTGGGGCTGAGAAGAAAAATGCATCAGCCATGATGAAATGGCAGAGCAGACTCGATGGGCTAAATGGCCTAATTCTGCTCCTATCTCTTATGGTCTTATGGTTTTATAAGCTATGGACCAACTGGGGTTAATACAGATTGGTGCTGACTGGTTGGTACAGACATGGTGGATTGATTGAGAACTCAACAGGTCAGGGAACGTCTATGGAGGGACATGGACAGTCAACATTTCGGTTCAAGACCCTTCATCAACACTGGAAAGAAAGAGGGGAGATAGCCAGCAGAAGCAGGTAGAGGGAAAGGGGAGGCACAAGAACTGACAGGTGATAGGTTCATCCAGGTGAAGGAACAGATAGGTGTGAGGGGGGGGGTGTAGAGTAGGAATAATACTAGAAGCTGGCAGGTGATAGGTGGAGGTGACAAACAAAGAAGATCAAATTTGATAGGAGAGGGCAGTGGACCATGAAATAAAAGGAAGGTAGGAGAGGAATGGACAAGAGGAATGTGTGGGTGATGGGCAGATGGAGAGTGTGGGAGAGAGAAAAGAGATTAAGCCATGAGGGCCTTTAGTTGGAATAATGTTTTTAAGATGGCATGGGCAAGATGGCCACAATCTGTTCTGCAAGATTATAGACCATTACTATGAGTCTGCAATAAATTGTATTATATGAGGAGGATTATCACCTGAAAAGTAAAGGACCAAGTTATACATTGCAAACAAATTGAATTTAGTTCATGATTGTAACACTTACAATAGTCAGAAATTGAGTTAGTGTTCAGGTGGAAACTCCTCTTCAAGTTAATTTCAAAGAAATACAGCTTTAAACCAAATGGGAAAGTAAACAAATTAAATCTGTTGCTACTTTGCCACTCTGTACATTGTTACTATTCATTGAATATAGTTTTCTTCAAGCAAAATGATGAAAATTACCCAGTAGATTAACAGTGAAGGGGCTTCATTAAGCTGCTAGCATTAGCAAACTCAAATGCAAAGAGTAGTCCCTGTTGTTGCAGTATCATCTGAGAATGCTAAATTGATCAATTTTCTCCTTGTGGCTTATCAGAATAACACTGATTTCATCCCGGAAAGAGATGCTTCACCAAGTACCGATTTTATACATATGCAACATGAATGCAATTACAGCAGATCCAAAACTTGTTACTCAATATCTATTAAGCTCAGATAGAATTCCCTAAAACTGCTGCAGCTGATATCAAATGTCTTAGCTTGAACCTCGAACTGACTGTTGAAACACACCTCGCCTGTGTTACTAAAGGTCAGAAGAAGCAATTGCTTAAAACATAAATCAGCTTCAAAAAGAAGATTTTGTTCCTTAGCAAAGAAGAGGAGCCAGACATATTCTAGTAGACTTTTTATTACATTCATGATAAATTACTTTATTGTTGAGGCTGCATCTGCACTAGGTCAATATGGGGCTATTTGATTTTACTGCAAGCAGGAAGCACAAAGCGAAAACTTTGGCCAAAGACAAAGAAAATCAGTTCATCGTTCATTCTTTGCCAGTGCTTATGGGTATGAATTATACAAGTCATATGGCAATTTCTGTATTAAATAGATTTTACAGATTCCAGCATAATTTTGTGTTCACAGACAGCCTTCTGCAGCTGGCTGGCATGATGAGAGCCCATGTTCTTATTCAATTAACTGGATTCTATAAGACTGTAAGATATAAGAGCAGAATTGGGCCATTTGGCCCATTGAGTCTACTGTGCCAATTCATGATGGCCAATCCAATTTTTCTCTCAGCCCCAATCTTCTGCCTTCTCTCCATATCCCGTCAAATCCTGACCAATCAAGAATTTATCAACCTCTGCTTTAAATATACATAAAGACCTGGCCTCCACAGCTGCCTGTGGCAGAGAATTCCACAGATTCACCACTCCCTGGCTAAAGAAATTCCTCCTTATCTCCATTCTAAAAGGACGTCCCTCTATTCTGAGGCTGTGTCCTCTGGTCTTAGACTCTCCCAACAGAGGAAACATCCTCTCCACATCCAACTAGGATGTAGATTTAGCTCATTTGGAATCCAATATCTTTTGTCACTTTTATAGCGAAACTATAATGCATACCAATTTAATATATTGTGCTTCTTTGTTATAAATTTGCTCTAGTCCCCTGTCTGGACCACACCTTTTCTAAGACCAATTTCCCTCCTGCACCTACCCACAAACTCTCCTACCCTGCCCTACATCCTCTCATTCATTTTATAGATGGACTACTCCTTGGATTTGGTGTTGCAGCTGGATATTCTTCTTAGGCGCTTCCTTGAAATGGAGTACAATTGATTCCCTCTGGCTCTGTGGCCTCTAGGGTGGTTGATAAGTTAAATGTGAGATTTACAGCTGGGGCTGGAAGGTACCTGAGGGTGCAGACAGGTGGGAAGTTTGTGAGGTGACGCACAATCTTCACTTGCTTAAGCAGTACTTCTCTGTGTCACCTTTGCATGATCTTTAGCTTCTCAATGTCATCATAAATGCTCCTTCTTCACTTTGAACTCTCATGAACCAGTGTTCAGTGGGCATGTTGCATTTCTTCCAGGACTTTTAATTTTTTTATTTCAGTTGCCCATAGAGTTGATATCATTTCTCAACAAGTCTGATGATTTAAACAGGGATTTTTAATTTTTCTTTTACTTGAAGCACATATCTATGATATATTTAAAAAATTAATCATCTAGATTATCTCTGATCCTTTCCATATTAGATATTATAATTCATCCTAAACTCTCCTGGTTAAGGATTAAAGATCTTTTAAAGATTAGCATTATTTGTCACATATATACCAAGCCAGACCATGAAATGCATCGTTTGCTTCAAATCAAATCAGCAAGGATTGATGCTGGGCAGGCCACCAGAATTGCCAAGCTTTCAGCGCCAGCATAGCATGTCCTCAATTCACTAATCCTAACTGGTACGTCTTTGGAATGTGGGAGGAAACCAGAGCACCCAGAGGAAACCAAACCTGTCGTGGGGAGAATGTACAAAGTGCTTACAGGAAGCAGCAGGAATTGAACCTCAGCCGGTAGTCACCGGCATTGTCTTAGCATTATGCTAACCATACACTACCATTAGAGAGGACGAGGAAGAACTTCAGTCAGAATTGCTATCCTTATTTGCTATCCAATGAACTTTGGTGGTGGGAAATAGGAAATAGTTAAAGGAAACTGAAAGAAGAGGAACAGCCTGAGCTTTGATTCCGTCTAAAACCCGATTTAATGTGGAGAATGGTTAAATGAAACTGTGTAACAGATGTGTGGGCACGTGGCCAAGTGGTTAAGGCATTGAACTAGCAATCTGAAGGTCGTGCGTTCGAGCCCCAGACGAGGCACCGTGTTGTGTCCTTGAGCAAGGCACTTAACCACACAGTGCTTTGCGACGTCAGTGGTGCCAAGCTGCATCGGCCCTTGAACATAACATAACACTTTATCAGCCCAAGAACATAACACAGTAAAAAGCCCACATCTGTCCAGTACTTGAAAACAACTACCATATGTAAGAAGAATCCAGAGTACTCTTGGACAAAGCACAAAACGTTAGTACAGCATCTCCTATATTTTCCATTCCAGAACCACAGACATTTCTGTGTCCGTCCCTTCAGCAAGCTCTCTATTGTCTGACATTGGAGTTTGATTTTCTGAATCCTGGCAGTGGGATGGTGAGTACTGGTGACAATTTGCTGGTGTGTTGCAAGACCAAAGATAAGTACAAATATAATGTTAGCATTATTTTTTAATTTAAATCAGTCACTATGGTACCATAACATCTCTAGCCTTCCCAACCTACCAACTACTGATGATGGCATCTGTGAGGCAGCTCTGAAATTTAAAGGAACATTTAAACATAGAAAATTTGAAGGAAACAGGTGAATAGAAACTCACTGAGCTTTTTTTTTAGGGTCAGGAGGTAGAGTGCTGTGCCATGCTTGAGAATTTCATGGCAAAAGATTAATGGTGGAGTAGGTTTATATACTAGATCAGCACAACTTTGTAGGTTGAAGAGCGTGTACTGTGTTGTACTGTTCTATGCTTTATGTTCTAAACTTAATCAATGCATTTCATGCTAATCCTCCTACTACAATGCTTAAAATTAATTCAATACATAACACTTTCAGGTTATGAACTGCTTCATAACCATTTCACCTATTCTTCATGACATTCAATCTCAGCTTTCTGAAGGTCAACCCTCTTCCTTATTGATAACCTCAGCCAACAATTTCTACCCATCCATTCCACACACACCATAACCCTCACTTGATGGCATCTTCTTGCAGGAATGGACAGAACATGAGCAAGAGACACTGGCTCTCCTGCCATCAAAGAGACGGAGAGAAGAGTATGTGTTGGTAACTGTGGAGCCTGGACATGACTAGTCATCAGAAAAGGTTCACAAGAATGATTCTGAGAATGAAAGGATTCATGTATGAAGAGAGTTTGATGGCTCTGGACCTTTACTTGCTGGAGTTTAGAAGAATGAGGGGGGGGGATCTCATTGAACCAGAGGGCACAGCCTCAGAGTAGAGGAATGTCCATTTAGAACAGAGAAGAGGAGAAATTTCTTTAGCTAGAGGGGAGCGAATCTGTGGAATTCATTGCCATAGTTGGCTGTGGGGGCCAAGCCATTGGATGTACTTAAAGCAGAGGTTCACTGGTTCTTAATTGGTAAGGGCATCAAAGGTTACAGGGAGAAGGCAGAAGAATGGGATTGAGAGGGAGAATAAGTCATCCATGATGTAATGGCGGAGTAGATTCGATGGGTCAAATGGCCTAATTCTGCTCCAATGTCTTATGTCTTATTTATGTGCTGTTTGATGGTGCTGTCAATGATATTTTTCATGAATCTGCAAATTAGACTGATTGAGTGTGAATTAGCTACGTTAGATTTATACACTTTGAGGACAGAGGACATCTGAGCAATCTTCCACAATGTTGAGTCAAAGGCCGTTAATTATGAAATCACATATGTAACCCTCAGGTTCGTCTAGCGGCTTAATCTAGGGGAAGACAGCCCCCGGCCCGGCCAAACTTAAGAAATCTTGTTTGGATGGATGCTGTGTGATGTGTTCCCTGTTACAAATCAGTACCACGAAAAAAGTCCAAGTCCACTCCGTCCTGCAGACTACGACTTTCCTGTTCTGGCATCTTCTCTCTCCATCTCTCGCCGAACAGAAGACCGCGAATCTCTTCTCTCAGACACACAAGAAAGAAACAACATGCCTCTCCTTGGACAGCGCACATCCAAAGCCCCCGTTATCCCTAGTCATAGCCCAAACACTGCTGCTACAGAAAAAACATTACATTAGCATTGAAGCCTTACAGCACATTATACATATGTGCTTCTTTCTGTGCACAGCTTTGTTCCCTGTACTGGGGCTGATAAATTAATTGACACATTTTCCTCAACTGTTGTGTTCTTACCTTGATTTCATTGATCCAACAGTTATAAAGAACAAAACAGTCTACATCCTGTTCTGGTTAAGCTTTGAAAAAATATGAAAGTTCATGTACTGGAGTTACATATGAAAGTTCACGTCCTGGAGTTACGTATGAAAGTTGGCTATTCAGAGCAACTACCCAACCTGGCCACTCAATCCCATTCTCTTCTTCTTCTGCTTATTTGTGGTCATCCTTACTAACTCTTACATCCTTATTCAGCACTGTTTCCATATATTTCCAGATATTTCACTTCTCTCCATATTTTAATACCCCCCTACTCTTCCATTGCTATCCTTTAATTGGTTTAATGCTGGGAGTTTTCAGTGTTCATATGAATGGAATTATTGTACAGTTAAAACACCACAAATGCTGATGTTTGAAACATTCTTTTTAACTTTCCAAAAATATATATTATCCTAAAAATAAAATTAGAAACATATTCTAAAGCTATGGATAGCATTACTGCAAATCTGGACTTTAGACAAATCTGTAAAACTGCCATTTCCCAGATTTTGTTGGCAAGAACAAAGTAACATTTATACAGACTGTATAAATTGACACCTTGTGTGACATCACTTAGTAGTGGTGACTCCTAAGCCTCAAAAAGATGTCCAGACTCATGAACATAAACAGACCACCAGACCAGAATCCGTTCCTACCAGCTAACGGTGAGCTTTGAAGCCTGGGGTCATTGGAGGATATTGGCAAAAATAACGTTTCCACCTCCAGTTTAGCTAGTTGCCATAGGAAATGACAGAACAATTCTCAGAATTTTTCCTCTTATTGGCCAGAGTTTTCATCACTTCCCCACCCATCCTCGACAGACAGACAGATACACACGCACATATAGACACGCACACACAAATGCACACAAACACATCAATGCATTCCACTCATGCACATTCCATACACGTACACAATATTCACACACACACTATACACACAGATGCACACATAGGCACAGATTCCATACAGACACATTACACACACACACAAACATCATTCTTTATTCCCTTGAAGGAATTGCCTGCTAAGTATTTGAAAGTTATCAGGCAAATCTTGCATGTAGGGTCAGTGTAGGTGAGCACTATAGTCTCCCGTTTCTTTCTCTATAGCTCAGGATGATACTAGTTGGCTAATCAACATCCCACTGGAGCTGTCATCTTTCAACTATTTCATATTCCATGGTAAAAGCTGCAATGAAAGGGAACAACAGTAAGGTAGTGTGAGATGATATAGAAGGACATGTTTAATCTTGTCAATTCCAAATTGAACACAGGTATTAGACAAAGAGTAGTCAGCACTATGGATAAATTTCATATTCAGTCACAGTTGCTTGATCAGATGGACTATTGGATCAGCCATGATAGAATGGCAGAGCAGACTCGATAAGCAAGATGGCTTAATTCTGCTGTTATGTTTTATGGTCTTATGGTCTTCTGATCATTCCTGGTGGACAAAGAGTCAGGCTTAATGTTCACTCATGGCTATAACTGTCTTACGATCAACAAAATGAAACATTAAAGTTAATACTGTATTTATAAAATGCCTCTGTAAGATACCCCAAAGTGCTTCCACCAAAACCTAAATGACAGTAGATGGGAAACTGAAGAAAGTGACTGAAGGCTCATTTGATATGATAGTTTTTGTAGACAAGTGGTACATCATCTGTTTCACAAGAAGGTTCAGAGCTATTATCTACCATAAAAGCTCAGGGTATAGGGCTAGAGAGCTTTTCAATTGATAACCTGGATTGATTCAGTAAAAGGGTTTGTAAATTAGTCCCTGAGCCAGTCGGGTTGGTCGGTACCATCTGAGGGGAATAATGCTCCTAGTGATTTTTGGCAAGGTGTACATCTCCAGAGTTGGAAAATATGTAATCGCATTGCACCAGTGGTAGCTTTATTACTTCAAATAAGCAATCACTTTTTGTATATATTCCATATTAACATCAGTACAGCAGAAAATGTTACCCCCCCCCCAAAAAAAAAGGTAAAAAACCTCATTTGGAGAGATTTCTGGAGTTTTATCAATGTCATGATATTTTCCATTTTTTTGTATCAAATCAAAACAATCTTAAGCTTTTGTCATAGCATATAGAATTACAGCACAATAATTCAAATGTGGAGTTCCACACAGCCATAACCTAGGCCCCATTTGGTTCTAAAATGAATATATTTAATCAAAGACTGCTTTCCATACTTTGTTTTCCATACTTTCATAACCTATTAATAATCATAATAATTTTCCAAGTCTGCCACGTCTTCCACATCTTCATCTGAACTTTCCACACTCTCTGAGGTGGATGCCTGGTTCTCACAGTCTGCCAGTCTACACATGTCAGTACACCTGAGGCCATTTGCAACACACATACATCTTGGTAGTGAACATTTTTTTGGACAGTTATAGGCCAGTAGATCCAGGATGGCATCGGGTGCTGGCTGGCCTTCCATCCAGTGCACCACCAACTGTTCAGCTTCCTCTTCTCTCTCCATCTTCCATCCTCTGCCAATAGGGCTTGGCACTTGTGGGTCCTTCTCCAAACATCTTCTCCATATACCAGCCTGGTAGTTGGCTCGCTGTGCATGATTTGTTAAGCAGTCCTTGCATGGTGGGAGTTGATGAATTTTGATTTCATCTTTTTTGGCACAGAAAAGGTGATATCTGAGCTCATTGACCTTGGCGGTCGATGTTTTTGGGGCATACAGGAAACATGTAAATGCCTCCAGTTTGTCTATCAGTTCTAGGGAGACGTCCCATTCCTGACCGAAATCTAAGAACGTTCCTTGAGTTTCCCTGTTGCTGGTCAGAAGTTTCAGGGCACTTGTCTTCCCTTTGCCTGCAAAAGCGCTTACAGTGTCACATCCTGTATATGCGTGCAATCCGATGAGAGCCCTACAAACCTCTATGCCAACAGTGGCAGCAACCTTCCTGATGTCTACAAGCCTTGTACGGGTTCTAGTGCCACACTTCTGGAACAATGGGGCCTCAATCCTGTCACAAAATGCTAAAGACATGATTACTTGACTGGCAGACCACAGTACGTGTGCTTGCAACACTATGTGTCCGACAGAGCGATCAGCAGCACTGGGGCTCCACAGGGGACTGTCTTGTCTCCCTTTCTCTTCATCATTTACACCTCGGACTTCAACTACTGCACAGAGTCTTGTCATCTTCAGAAGTTTTCGGATGACTCTGCCATAGTTGGATGCATCAGCAAGGGAGATGAGGCTGAGTACAGGGCTACTGTAGGAAACTTTGTCACATGGTGTGAGCAGAATTATCTGCAGCTTAATGTGAAAAAGACTAAGGAGCTGGTGGTAGACCTGAGGAGAGCTAAGGTACCGGTGACCCCTGTTTCCATCCAGGGGGTCAGTGTGGACATGGTGGAGGATTACAAATACCTGGGGATACGAATTGACAATAAACTGGACTGGTCAAAGAACACTGAAGCTGTCTACAAGAAAGGTCAGAGCCGTCTCTATTTCCTGAGGAGACTGAGGTCCTTTAACATCTGCCGGACGATGCTGAGGATGTTCTATGAGTCTGTGGTGGCCAGTGCGATCATGTTTGCTGTTGTGTGCTGGGGCAGCAGGCTGAGGGTAGCAGACACCAACAGAATCAACAAACTCATTCGTAAGGCCAGTGATGTTGTGGGGATGGAACTGGACTCTCTGACGGTGGTGTCTGAAAAGAGGATGCTGTCTAGGTTGCATGCCATCTTGGACAATGTCTCCCATCCACTACATAATGTACTGGGTGGGCACAGGAGTACATTCAGCCAGAGACTCATTCCTCCGAGATGCAGTACAGAGTGTCATAGGAAGTCATTCCTGCCTGTGGCCATCAAACTTTACAACTCTTCCCTTGGAGGGTCAGACACCCTGAGCCAATAGACTGGTCCTGGACTTATTTCATAATTTACTGGCATAATTTACATATTACTATTTAACTATTTATGGTTCTATTACTATTTATTATCTATGATGCAACTGTAACGAAAACCAATTTCCCCCTGGGATCAATAAAGTATGACTATGACTATACTACTATACTATGAAAGACATCTGTGTCTTCTGAGCAGATCACTACAGACTGGTATCCCTCTCTTGTGGCATGGGCAGCATGGAGAAGTAGGCGGCCATCTGCTTCTTCTTGTTGATACTGAAGAGCTGACACCACCTCACTGTCTTGAGATGTGATTCTGTAACATTTGTCATTCACAGTTGCATACAGAATCTTCTCCTGTAGCTTTGCTCTGTACTCCGCCTTCCTCCATTCATGGACTATGAAGCTAATGAGACTATTTTTGTTACTGACTTTGGTCAGGAAGCTCCTCCACTGCCTCACCATCTATGTGCCTGTGATACCTTGTAACTCATGACCAGTCTCTTCACCCCATAGAGGTCTTTCACTATTCTTGATAGAGTTCTCCTTGTATGCCTCGAACACATCATCTATTCTGCTACTCTGACTGCCTTCCCTCAGATCCATACCCAGAACTGTTGTGGTGACATCTCTGAAAGTAACTTGATCACCTTTCACTCTTTGGACCAAGTTCATTCCATCAACCACTGAGCAGAGTTTCCTGGGAGTTGCTCTTCTCCTGCTACATTTTTCTGCAAGGTTGTTGCTAAAGTAGCTTTATTGTCTTTCTCATCAATCCTTTTGGTGTGGACAGGGCCCAGGGCAATGGTCCAAGGGGATGAGAAAGGATATCCTCCATACTTAGGCTGCACCCTTGTGCCATCACTATGATGCGTCCGAACAAAGACCTGTCTGCTTTCAAGATGATTGCCCTCCCATTTGATTTCACTTCTCTCTTCTTACACATATCACTGAATGTTTTCAGCTTGTTGGTTTTCATTGGGTCATGGAATTTCTTTGCTGGTGGGTCTTCCTCTAGTCTCTCATCCTTGAAGGTTGCATAGCATTGCTCACCAATCTCATATGCCTTCATCAGGTCGGAGGCAATGTCCTTGGGGGCTGCCTTTGCCATAGAGATGCTAATGAGGTCCTGCTTCTCTGCAAATGGGTTGACCCATTCATGTATAAGGCTAACCAGTGCTGAAACTGCTTCCTCATCTTTCTGGATTCTTGGCCGCTGTAGCTCCGCATGACAAAGCTCTGATTTGTTGCCTTGCACCATCTCCCTGAACTGTCCCAGGAATACACTGCGGTGCTCAGCTGTTATGTAGTAACGCTTGATAGCTCCAGCATTCAGGCTGAACCGTGATGTGCCTCCAGGAGTCTGTGTGTCTTTGCTCACTGTGGCTTCAGTAGCCTGGTCCACAGGGATCTGCCCAAAGGGGTTGTTACTTGGCAGCTGCACTGAGAATTGGCCTGTCTTGAAGGCCTCAAACACAGAAGGATTCTTCTCTGGGAGGTTCATCATCTGAGCAAAGTAAGGGGACAGGTACCTGGCATAATTCACCTTATCATAGACAAAGCACCATGGGATCATGGTTCTCGTAGCATGGAGGTTACCATGCAAGCTAACACCGCTGCAATGTTATCACATTTTCTAGCACTAAGGGTGTATACCTTGCCAAAAATCACTATAAGAATTATTCCCCCAGATGATACCGGTGACCCAAATTTGGGGTCCTGGCTCACGGACTAAATAAGAGTAAGAATGTACCTCTGCTCCTGATCTCAGTGGTTCATGGTCTTTGTGATGGAGTGCAGTTTGGAGGTTTTCTAACGTATAAAGGAGGGGAAGAACTATTTGGAAATTTTGCTCCAAAAGTTGTTTCCACATCATGGAGTGATGAGTGGTGTGTCTGATGGTGCATTGAGACAGCTGAACCCAGGTGACGTATGGACAAGAATGTAAAGATGCCACACAACAGCAAGCTATTGGGGCTTTGACAAATGGAGAGAATGATGAATGAAGTATTTACATTTCTGCCTAATGGTAACCATGAGGATTCTGATGGTGAGATATTCAAAGTAGTTACAGCATTACTGTCGGGGGAAGTCATCACTTTTTATTGATGTTGGACATTGCCTGGCTCATACAGCATGTGCCCCAAGTATTACTTGCCCCTTATTACCCCAAGCCTAATTATCGGCCTCTGGTGATATGCCTCACTCTCACTGAGGAAAATGAGACAGAGCATTCTGACTGTCCAGATGTAAATCTGTTATTGCAACATATGGATAGCAGTCTCCCAGCCTGAATGCTAAACTTTCTTGTCTCTTCACTGTCACTGATTGACCTTCTAAGTGTTTACAGCATTTTCTATTTTGCTTCACATAACATTATTCTCCAATTTCATGTCCTTCCCTTCCACCTCCCCATCATGACTCACTTTAATATGTTTTTTCAGCTGTAGTTACCATGTAGAAGGATGGAAATAAAAGACGTTTTGCTTCTCTGAAAACAGCCGCACCATCATTTTTAAGTATAATAATAAATCACTGCAAAAGAGAGTCTTTCTGATTGGACAACTGCTTTCAAGTGGAACAACCTAGTTGGTTCTACAATTAACTTCCTGATCAAATACTTCAGCCAAGAGGTTGTGGTGGAACGAAGGGGAAACCATGTTTTTTTATGGATGGATAAACTAAATAATTTCCTCATCCTGACTAATCCTGTGTTCTTGGCATTAACAGTTTACGGATTTTCTGTGATCTAATACACTCAGGACTGGCCTGTATTCTTTGGGTTCTGAGATCCATATTCCTGGTCTGAAACAACTCTTCCTCATCTTGGGACTGATAACTCACTGGAAAAAATTGAAAATTGGTGTGTCAGCTCTTCCAGTCTTGGAGCAAGAGAGAGGTATCTCTTTGTCCCACACCACTGTAGAGTAATGTAATGGGTAACAGATGACATACAGTGTTCATAATAGAAGCAGCTCTACATAATTCACAAACACTGTCATTGAGTGGTGTTCCTTTTAAGAGACAGTGTCTGACGTAATAACATAAATGGAAGATGACTGCTTTAGGTTTGTCCATAATGGAAGTAAGGGCTGTGGCTATTGTTACGCACATAAAATAACTCTCGCTTGTATTATCCACAAAATCCTACATTGGTGACATTGATGCTCTCGGACGATTCCACATTTACTCAACATCATGTCGACAATGCAGTCACTTTGAAGCTGCCAGAGTTTTGAAAGCAGAATGCTACCACGTGGTTTACTCAGGCAGAAGCCAAGTTCATGCTGTGAGAAATCACCGTGGACGATTCCAAATCTGACTACGTCATGGCATTGCTAAGTAGTTCAACTGCAGGCAGAGTGGTGAGTCTACTAGAAGACCTGCCTGCACATGGTAAATATGTCACTCTGAAAATTCACCTATTGCAAACCTTTGGACGGTCTGTGTCTGAGTGCACCAAACAGTTGCTCTCCTTGCCTGGCCTAGGTGACGCTAGGCCTTTCGAACTAATGGACCACATGCTATCCCTCCTGGGCAATCACCATCCTTGTTTTAGTTTTTCCAAACTCTTTATGCAACAAATGCCTGATCAAGTTCACACAGCTCTGACTAATACACACATAAAGGACGACAGGAAGCTTGCTAAAATAGCTGATAGTCTACACTCAGTCAGGCAATCGAGCATCATTCCTCCCCCTTTCCTTGTCTCAATAAGTCATGTCAGCAGAACCTCCAGCAGACTCACACCAGCAGCTCCAACCCAGACAACACCGAGTCTATGTTTTTTTTACCAGGCACGCTTCGGCACGAACGCCAAAAAGTGCCAACCTCCATGTAGCTTCGGCAGTGCCAGCGCATCAGGACAATGGAGGTCTGTGAAGACCGTAAGTTCCAGTTGCCAGGGGCATCCATTTTTCATTATGGTCTGTCTTTCAGGGTGATGTTTCTTGTGTGACACGGGAGCACAAGTGAGTGTGCCGCCAGCTTTGCCCACTGATTACAAGGCAGAGAGCAATGGACCATTGCTGGATGCTGCCAACAGCAGTAGGATCCGGACTTATGAGACACGATGTGTGACACTCTGCTTCAGTGGATGATGCTACACGTGGGACTTTGTCTTGGCAGAAGTTGTTTAACCTCTGCTTGGCACAGAATTTCTGTGCTCCAAAGTACTGTTAGTAGATCTTAAGAACTGCCAGTTTGTGGACACAAAGGACTTTGGGTCGTTACCCTGTTCCCCCAGCAAGTTTCCCACTCTATCTAGCACATGCACCATCACATGTGAATTCACTTACCCGCTGGACGAACTCCCAAACCTCACCAAGCCGCCATTCTCCACTAGAGTCACAAAGCACGGGGTCGACCACCACATTTCCACAACTGGCTTGCCAGTCCGCGCCTGTGCCTGTGGACTGGACCCAGAAAAGTTGGCCAGCTCAAAGGCTGAGCTTGCTAACATGGAAAAACTTGGCTTTGTACGCAGGTCAAATAGCCCTCGGGCTTCAACCCTCCACATGGTCCCAAAGCCCAGTGGTAGTTGCTGTCCAAATGGCGATTACCGTCGCCGTAATGAGGCTATCACACCCGATCGTTATCCAGTCCAACATATTCAAGACTTGCCGGAAAGATAACTTTTCCTGATGTGGACTTAGTCAGGTGCCTGTGTGCACTGAGAATGTTCCCAAAACTACTGTTATAACCCCATTTGGCCTATTCGAGTTCCTGTGCAGGCCATTTGGGCTAAAAATGTATCACAGTCTTTCCAGAGACTAATGGACTCTGTGTTACAAGACTTAGATTTTCTCTTTGTTTACTTGGACGACATACCTGTCACCAGCACATCCAAAACAGAATACTTATCACATCTCTACACACTTTTTAAATGCTTAAGCCAACATGGGCTGCTTAATAACTACTAAATACTAGTTCAGGCTATCTCCTATTGACTTTCTTGGCCACCACATCTCTGTGGAAGGTGTGACACCCCAGTGTCAAAATTTGCCGCTGTTATGGACTTTCCGCTGCCTTACACGACCAAAGCACTGCAAGAGTTTTTTGGTATGGTGAACCTCTATCACCATTTCATTCCATGAGCTGCTGAACTTATGCTCCCCCTGTACAGTGTCCTTAAAGGCAGAGCCCCTAATTGCAAGCTTGAGTAAACAGAGCATTTGATGACACCAAGCAAGCTCTTTGAAACATGACCCTCCTGGCACACCCGTTCCCCAATGCACTTATAGCCATCAGTACTGATGCCTCAGACTATGCTGTGGGCGCTGTGTATGAACAGTTGGCTGGAGGTGTGTGGCAGCTGCTCGCCTCCTTCAGCCAGCAGTTCCACCTCCCCCCATCTCAAGGGGAAGTTCTGCACGTTTGACTGTGAGCTGCTTGGTCTCTATCTGGCCATCTGCCATTTTTGTTTTCTACTGGAGGGTCGGCATTTCACAGTGCTCGATGACCACAAACCCCTCGTGCACACAGTAGCCAAAGCGTCAGACACATGGCCCACATCTCAGAATAGACGACTGACATACAGCACATCGAAGGGAAAAATAATGCTGTGGCAGATTGCCATAGTAACTTATCAAAGTCTTTGTAAAAATAATCAGTTCTTGCAGAAATTCAAATTCAGATCTTTCAAATGAAAATAAACTTATACATCCAACTGTATTAAATCCTCTATGCCATAAAACATTCTGTTCCTGCACTGGTTCTTCGATCTTGGGTAGCTTGCCACTTTGTTTCTTGTTTTGTTGGATGAATAGTTGATCATCCACGGAAAGTTGGTTCACAACACTTACACAAAAAAAAACCTGACCTGTGTACATCAGGATTACAATCCGTATGTTTTTGTACATATTCTATTCTCTATTTCAAAATAACTCAATATCACATTGTCAATTCCAAACATTTCTCAATTACAACACTGCAGAACATATCTCACACACAAATTTATACACTCAGAACAGTAAACATCTTAACTTACCTAATCACTTGGTGTGATTTAACAGAACTAATTCCCAGTTACACGGTAGAGATCTTGAACACACATCTCTGCTGATATTGTCTCGTTACAGCTGCTGCTTGTTATAGCCGTAGCTTCATTCAATCTTTTATCGCTATCGTCTCTCATCTGAGGTTTTCAAATAAATAGGGTAGAGATACTCACTACTAGTTCAACTTTTAACAGCTTATATCTTGTTTCTTATAGTTTGCTGCCTTTCTCTCGTTTTCCCGTCTGCATCAGTCATGCCTCGTTCTCGCATAGCTTTTTTCCAGTTCTCTTTTTTAAAAAAACTGGTAAATCTTGTTTTCATCCCTCTACAGGTGAAGCTTTCTTTGGGTTTAATTAACTTGGGTGACAGAAGTATTGTGCGTATACATTTAGTGGATGGCATCACCATATTGGGAAGTGGGTCCCTGTTGCTATATATCCATGTAATGCACATGTCGTACAGAACTGTGAAGGTCGTTACATTCTGCTTATAAACCACATAGAAACCAGTCAGGTGGGAAAATTCAAAATCCTCTTTCTTCCACTGAGTAATTGGTGAACCATTTATGCAACTGTGAATCTGAACCTGACTGAGATATTCTCATCATACAAATATTTGAAGGAGGAAAAGCCTTGGCAGCAATTTCAGGTCCAGTCTTTTGACCAGTAGCAAAAGTGTCAGTGCAAGTGTCTTCACAAAGTCAGCAAAGAAAAGAGGAATATGGTGAAGCTGTGGGTTAGTGGGAGAAACTAGTAACTGCAAAGAAATGAGGAGTCTGGGCACCCAAATCACAAATTACCCATCAGGTAGACACAACTAAAGGGTCATGGCTGTTGGTTTGATCATGAGGGAATGGAATGCCAAGGATAGGAAGTAGATCTTTATTCAGACTCAGAAAAATGAGCTTTGGTCTGGCTCGACTGCTTTAAGTTTAAGCTCAGTCCAAGTACATCAAAATCACAATCCCACTTTCACTGCCAAATTCTCTTTATGAAGTCAGAGTCCATGGACCAAGAATTGTGTCTTCAAGACAGCTGGGTGCTCCAGTCGGGACTGTACCCCACAGAAATATTACGGTCTTGTGTTTCATTTAGAGAAAAGGATGTTTGAAGCTCCAAAGATCAAGTAGAAATGTCATCGTATATCCAGCCACTAATAAATCACAAAGCATAAAACCCGGTGTTAATCATTCTGGCTGTTTTTCTTAATGCCATGACAACCATGTTAATCAAGATGGATCAACATAAGGAGTTCAGAAGAGCATCAAAAGGCCTTTTACTAACAAAGGAAGTTCATTTAACAATGGTGCTCAGTGCTATTTGCAAATAAAACAGAAATCATTGGAAGGTAGTATGATTTGAAGCTTCTAGTAGCATTTATATCCATTACACTGAAAAATTTCAGGATGGTTGGAGGATTAGAAATATTTGGCAGTGAGTGAATACTTATTTATTTTTATTTACTTATTTCGTGGTACTGCATGGATGGAACTCTGAACTCTGACGCTCCAAGCTGTAATAGCATCGCGCTAACTGCCATGCTGTCGTGACACAATGTTATGCATTCATTTTGCTATTTTTAATCTTTGAGGTTAACTTACATTTTGATAAAGCTTATTTCACTGAGATTTGACTTGTTTTCTGGTCCCTCGCTTGCGCAGAAATGATTGTCTATGGGAGTGGGAGTGAGTGTGAGTACCCTCAGAGTGTGGCAGCTCAGTGCTGAGTACGAGTGGACATAACCAGATTACTGGTCTGTGTTCAATTAGACCCTGATTACTGCAAACAGCCCCATCTCCCTTCAGCACTAGGAAATCAATCACAGGTTCTGATGAAAGGTCAACAGCCTGAGACATTGACTCTGTTTTAGTCACTCACAGATACTGACTAATCCAGAATCAGAATCAGGTTTAATATCACTGGCATATGTCATCAAACTTGTTGTTTTGTGGCAGCAGTATTTAGTACTACATAATAATAAAAATGATAAATTATAAGTATATATAAAAAAGAAAACTAAATTAAATTAAATAGAGGAAAAAAATACTGAGGAAGTGTTTGGGGTTCATTGTCCATTCAGAAATCTGATGGCAGAGGGGAAGAAACTGTTCCTGAACATTGAGTGTGTGCCTTCAGGCTGATGCCAACGATAAGAATAGGGAATGTCCTGGGTGATGAGGGTCCTTAATGATGGATCCAGTCTGTTCTCACCCTGCTCCCTCAGTGCAGAACAAAGATCGAATTCCCCTGGTACTCCCCTTCCATCCCACCTTCATCTGCAATTTCCACCATCTCCAACATTTTATTTATTTATTTTATTCAGTGATATATCATGGAACAGGCCCTTCTAGCCCCAATTAACCCTAACCTAATCACAATGACCATTTAACCTGCCCGGTACGTCTTTGGGCTGTGGGAGGAAACCAAAGCACCTGGGGAAAATCCACGCATTCTATGGGGATGATTTACAGAGATTCCTTACAGAATAGTGCCAGAATGGAACTCTGAACTGCGCAGTGCCCTGAGCTGTAATAGCCACTACATGAGTCCACTACAGGTCATACATTCCCATTTCCTTCCCATTCTGCATTTTACTCGGACCACAAAAACAAGAAAACCTGCAACAACACACAACATGCTGGAGGAACTCAGCAGGCCAGGCAGCATCTGTGGAGAAAAATGCAGTCGACGTTTCAGGGTGAGACCCTTTGGCAGTGAGATGGCACTCATGGGTTCATTGCCCATGCAGAAATCTGATGGCAGAGTGCAATAACCATTGAGTGCATGTCTTCAGGTGTGTGAGTGTGTACTTCCTCCTTGATGGTAGCACTGAGAAGAGAACATGTCCTGGGTGATGTGTGTCCTTAATGATGGATCCGCCTTTTTGAGGCATTGCCTTGGTGTTGGGGAGAATAGTGCTATGATGGAGCTGGCTGAGTTACAAATTTATGCAGCTTTTTCTGACCCTGTGCGGTGCCCCTCCATACCAGACGGTGATGCAACCAGTCAGAATGCTCTCCACGGTGCATGTGTAGAAACTCGTAAGTATGTTTGGTGACATACCAAATCACCTCAAACTCCATATGAAATATAGCCTGTCACACTTTCTTTCTAACTGCTTCAATATGTTGGGCCCAGGATAGATCGTCAGAGATGCTGACACCGAGGAACTTCAAACTGCTCACCCTTTCCACTTCGGATCCCTCTGTAAGGTCTGGTGTGTGTTCCCTCGAGTTCCTTTTCCTGAAGTCCACAATCAAATCCTTGGTCTTACTGGCATTGAATGCAAGGTTGCTGCTGTGAAACCACTCAACCAGCTGATTTATTTTGCTTCTGTATGCCTCCCTGTCACCAATTGAAATTCTGCCAACAATAGTTATGTCATTGATAAATTTATAAGTGGTGTTTGAGCTGTGCCTAGCCACACAATCATGGGTGTAGAGAGAGTGGAGCAGTGGACTAAGCACCCGTCCTTGAGGTGCGCCAGTGTTGATTGTCGGTGAGCAGGAGATGTTATTTCTGATCGGCACTAACTGTGATCTTCCAGTGAGGAAGTAAAGGATCCAGTTGCAGAGGGAGGTACTGAAGCCCAGGTTTTGGAGCTTGTTGACTAGAACTGAGGTATGATTGTGTTGAACACTGAGCTGTATACACTACCTGACGTAGGTATTGCTGTTGACCAGGTGATCCAAGGCAGAGTGGAGAATCAGTGAGATGGCATCCACTGTAGACCTAGTGTGCTGATAGGCAAACTGCAGCAGGTCCAGGTCCTTGCTTAGGCAGGAGTTGATTCTGGCTGTAACCAACCTCTCAAAGCACTCATGTCTACTGTGATGAATTGCAACTGGATGATAGTCATTGAGGCAGCTCACCCTGCTCTTCTTGGGCACTGGTATAATGATCATTCTTTTGAATCAGGTGGGAACTCCCAACTGCAGCAGTGAGAGATTGAAGATGTCCTTGAATACTCCTGGTTGGCATAGTTTTTCAGAGCCCTAGCAGGTACACTGTCAGGAATTTGTCAGGTTAAGACAAATGTAGGTCCCCTACAGACAGAAACAGGTGAATTGATTATGGGGAGCAAGGACATGGCAGACCAATTGAATAATTACTTTGGTTCTGTCTTCACTAAGGAGGACATAAATAATCTTCTGGGAATAGTAGGGGACAGAAGGTCCAGTGAGATGGAGGAACTGAGGGAAATACATGTTAGTAGGGAAGTGGTGTTAGGTAAATTGAAGGGATTAAAGGCAGATAAATCCCCAGGGCCAGATGGTCTGCATCCCAGAGTGCTTAAGGAAGTAGCCCAAGAAATAGTGGATGCATTAGTGATAACTTTTCAAAACTCTTTAGATTCTGGACTAGTTCCTGAGGATTGGAGGGTGGCTAATGTAACCCAACTTTTTAAAAAAGGAGGGAGAGAGAAACCAGGGAATTATAGACCGGTTAGCCTAATGTCGGTGGTGGAGAAACTGCTAGAGTCAGTTATCAAAGATGTGATAACAGCACATTTGGAAAGCGGTGAAATCATCATACAAAGTCAGCATTGATTTGTGAAAGGAAAATCATGTCTGACGAATCTCATAGAATTTTTTGAGGATGTAACTAGTAGAGTGGATAGGGGAGAACCAGTGGATGTGGTATATTTGGATTTTCAAAAGGCTTTTGACAAGGTCCCACACAGGAGATTACTGTGCAAACTTAAAGCACACGGTATTGGGGGTAAGGTATTGATGTGGATAGAGAATTGGTTGGCAGACAGGAAGCAAAGAATGGGAATAAACGGGACCTTTTCAGAATGGCAGGCAGTGGCTAGTGGGGTACTGCAAGGCTCAGTGCTGGGACCCCAGTTGTTTACAATATATATTAATGACTTGGATGAGGGAATTAAATGCAGCATCTCCAAGTTTGCAGATGACACGAAGCTGGGCGGCAGTGTTAGCTGTGAGGAGGATGCTAAGAGGATGCAGGGTGACTTGGATAGGTTAGGTGAGTGGGCAAATTCATGGCAGATGCAATTTAATGTGGATAAATGTGAAGTTATCCACTTTGGTGGCAGAAACAGGAAAACAGATTATTATCTGAATGGTGGCCGATTAGGAAAAGGGGAGGTGCAACGAGACCTGGGTGTCATTATACACCAGTCATTGAAAGTGGGCATGCAGGTACAGCAGACGGTGAAAAAGGCGAATGGTATGCTGGCATTTATAGCAAGAGGATTCGAGTACAGGAGCAGGGAGGTACTACTGCAGTTGTACAAGGCCTTGGTGAGACCACACCTGGAGTATTGTGTGCAGGATTGGTCCCCTAATCTGAGGAAAGACATCCTTGCCATAGAGGGAGTACAAAGAAGGTTCACCAGATTGATTCCTGGGATGGCAGGACTTTCATATGATGAAAGACTGGATGAACTAGGCTTATACTCACTGGAATTTAGAAGGCTGAGGGGGGATCTGATTGAAACATATAAAATCCTAAAGGGATTGGACAGGCTAGATGAAGGAAGATTGTTCCCCCAGAACGAGGGGTCACAGTTTGAGGATAAAGGGGAAGCCTTTTAGGACGGAGATTAGGAAAAACTTCTTCACACAGAGAGTGGTGAATCTGTGGAATTCTCTGCCACAGGAAACAGTTGAGGCCAGTTCATTGGCTATATTTAAGAGGGAGTTAGATATGGCCCTTGTGGCTAAAGGGATCGGGGGTATGGAGGGAAGGCTGGTGCAGGGTTCTGAGTTGGATGATCAGCCATGATCATACTGAAGTCTCCACCCCCAGCTACGGGACACTCGACTTGTGATTCGGCCTGCTCCGCTACACTCCATCCTCCCTGACAGTATGGACAGGCCATGGCCCCGCCTCGCCTGGTGTACCGATAGTACCGGGCAGTTCTACTACCATTACGTCAGCGTTAGTCTGAACTAAAACAAGGTCTGTGCCCGCCATTCTAACAAACCTCTGCCCCATAATCATAACTTCGCCGACAGCTTCAACGGTACTTAAAAGTTGAATTAACAATTCATCCAGAGTACGAATACCTACCACACTCCACACACACACATTCGTTACCGGTAACCACATGGATACACACCACCGCTCCACCCCAGCAGCATCCATACCAGCACAGACTTAAACACACACCCCACTGGTTCAATGCTCAGGGCAGTCACACAGCATCCAACACAATCAGTCCCGGAATGATACCCCAACAATTGTAATCCTTGGGTTCGGCTGGTGGTATTAGTCGAGGGAAGACAGTCCCCAGCCCCGTCAAATGTATGAAATCTGAGGTGCAGAACCTCCTGTTTGTGTGGATGCTGTGTGATGTGTTACCCCGTTACAAATCAGTACCACAACATAACAGACAGTACACCATATGCAAGTAAATGATTTAGCTTTATAATTCTTCATTTGACTAGAGGATTAGTACAGAAAAACGAAAGGAAAAGGGCCCATTCTAATGAAACAGTTTAATGTGCACATTGGAGCTCACATTTCCCGTCCATTAGTCCTCCATCGATTTCCCCGGGCGACATCGACTCCTGGCCACACTCCAAGTACACTCCGTCCTGTGGTCTACGACCTCCCCTTTCTTGAATCTTCTCTTTTCATCTCTCGCTGAAGAAAAGACTCAGATCCCCTCGCTCTCAAGCACACAGCAAGAAAAAAGTACTCCCGTCAATGGACGGCGCACATTCCAAAGCCCCTGTTATTTCTAGTCATAACCCAAACGCTGCTGCTACAGAGAAACCATTACATTAGCAGTGAAATCTTTCCTAGAGTGTTACAAACACAACAGCCAATACATCTTTGAGATGAGGGAGAAACAGAAAATCTCGGAGTGATATATGTGGTCATAGAGAGAACATGATCATTTCCTACAACAGTCCTAGAGGTCAGATCAAACCAGATTGGCTGAAACTGTGAGACACCAGCATGACCTGCTGTCCTCCCTATACTAGACTAGCATTGACGAGAGTAGTCTTGCCACTTACGATTGATGGTCCTGAGGGATTTGCTCCAGGTGACTACAAGTGGGAGAGTGGCAAGTTTGGACAGCTCACTGATGTGGACCAGACAGAAATAAACTGTGCCAGGTGTTGTTTATCACTGCTTAATGATCTATTCAAAAGAACACACTTCCAACAGAGTAGCATACTCCCTGAATGCTACAGAAACTACAGAAAATTGTAAAATTAGTCAGCTCCATCACGGGTTCTATTCTCCGTTGTGTCCAAGACATCTTCAAGAAGCAGTGTCTTAGGAAGGCGGCGCTCAACATGGACAAGCCCTCTTCTCATTGTTCCCATCAGGAAGGCACACACTCAGCAAGTCAAGAACAGCTTCTAATCCTCTGCCATCCAATTCCTAAATAGACATTGGAACCCATGAACACTATCTCACTTTTCTTATTTGTTTTTGCACTACTATTGTTCATTTAGCTACTTAATATACATTTATGTGTTTAGTGTAATTCAGTTTTTTTAAATATATTATCATGTATTCATTGAACTGCTGCTGCTAAGTTAACACATTTCACGACACATGCCTGTAATAATAAAGCTGATTGTGATTTTGAGTCTGTACTGCAATAGAGCATTGGCCTACAGTAGTCTCTTGTGCTCAAATCTCTGTCACCACAATTGTACTACCAATTTTATGATGCCAACATGAGAATATGTCAACAGTTGCAACTTAGGCTCACACATGAAAAAAGGTCAAAAGTTCAAATGTTATGCATTGGAAACCAATCAAGAGAACTGGCTGGAGACACAAGAGACTTCAGTTGCTGGAAAATGGAGCAACAACCAATCCTGATTCAGAGATTTGCCCCGAAACGTCGACAATTCCTTTCCGCCCAGAAATGCTGCTTGACCTGCTAGTTCCTCCAGCAGATTGCTTGTTACGAGAGATTTGATTCTATAGCACAATTCAAAAAGGAACAGAGATGTTTCTGATAACCTACACTAATCATTTTCTCTCAAGTAACATCAAAACTAACTATTTGAATTCTATCTCTTTGGTATTGTGAGATTTTGCTATGTGCAAGTTGGTGATTGTCTTTCTTTCATTAAATAGTGATTATTGGCTGGAAATCACTTCAGGACATCCTAAAGTGATGAAAGATGCTATAAATATTGTCATTTTTTCAATGTTAATTACTACAAGCTGAAAATTATATCGCAGCTTTGTGGAGAGAAGATGACTAGTCTGTTTACTTATAACATGTAAACATCAACCAGGTTTGAGCTTAAGCACATCATTCGGAGTACTGTGCTCAGTTCCGGTCGTCTCACTACAGGAAGGATGTGGAAACCATAGAAAGGGTGCAGAGGAGATTTACAAGGATGTTGCCTGGATTGGGGAGCATGCCTTATGAGAATAGGTTGAGTGAACTCGGCTTTTTCTCTTTGGAGCAACAGAGGATGAGAGGTGACCTGATAGAGGTGTATAAGATGATGAGAGGCATTGATGGTGTGGATAGTCAGAGGCTTTTTCCCAGGGCTGAAATGGTTGCCACAAGAGGACACAGGTTTAAGGCGCTGGGGAGTAGGTACAGAGGAGATATCAGGGGTAATTTTTTTACTCAGAGAGTGGTGAGTGTGTGGAATGGGCTGCCGGCAACGGTGGTGGAGGCGGATACGATAGGGTCTTTTAAGAGAATTTTGGATAGGTACATGGAGCTTAGAAAAATAGAGGGCTATGGGTAACCCTAGTAATTTCTAAGGTAGGGACATGTTCGGCACAACTTTGTGGGCCGAGGGGCCTGTATTGTACTGTAGGTTTTCTATGTTTCTATGTTTCTATGTTTTTTATCATATGCATGGCTGAGATACTGCTTTTCATTCCCTTGTTGCTGTTTGACCGGTATAAAACATGTACTCTTGTCTTGAAGTTCCAGAGGTATTTTGTCCATTGGAACTTACCAGCATTCCCAGTCTCATTCACAACCTAGTTTTAAGTACTTTGAAAAAAACAATAGAAAGTTATAGAGGCAATCACAAAAACATCACAAAACATTTTTTTCCTGGTGTTTGTGCTGTACATTTCCTTATTATCCTTTTCATTCCCGCTCCCTTTCACTTATTTCACACTTTCTCATGGAATGTCAGGGAAGTAGTTTCCCGTTTCCCATGTGCACAATACAATCAGTATGAGAAAGAATTGGCACTTCCTTCAGAGCTGCCTCAATGCGTCCACAGACTGGAGATATAAACATAGCCGCCATCCAAAATGACCAATTTCAACATTCGAGAGTTCCAAAACCAATTTCTCCTTCTGTAACCTCACAGAGCGCATAGGAAGAGAAACAACTCTTCAGTTCCAGCTCAGACTCAATGGAGTATTGTGGCACTTCATTACGT
The DNA here is from genome assembly GCF_963921235.1 of Mobula hypostoma. NCBI lineage: Eukaryota > Metazoa > Chordata > Chondrichthyes > Myliobatiformes > Myliobatidae > Mobula > Mobula hypostoma. The sequence continues at coordinate 2,593,118 of NC_086128.1, forward strand.
TTGCAATCATGCGGATTTCAAGTTTTGCTATTAATAAGTTGTTTTAAATGTTATTCAGGGCTGGTTAATGATCCATCAAAAATCACTTGTGAAATTTAACCATATTCCCATTCATACATTCTGTTCCAGAGAACACAAACCTAACTGCATATATTGAATCTAAATCTGGAACTATTCAAATGAGCTGCATAGCCAACTTCAAGCTGACGAGGTGGGAGTAGGGAGCAGCAGCAGAGTCATGACTTCATTTGTCTGTGAACCTTCTGTCTGGAGATTAGTCCAGCTGATATTTGCAGGAATTTGTTCATCTTTGTGGGGAACAGCTTTTGGCTGGTTAAAAAGACTCAGACAGGCAATCAAAAGACAGAAGAAATGGCATCAATAAAGTTATGGGCTAAAGTGAAAAATTAAAACTGGCTACAATTCCATCTCAAACAAGAGAAGATCGGTAGATGCTGGAAATCCAAGCACCACACACAAAATGCTGGATGATCCTGCTGAAGGGCCTCGGCCCAAAATGTCGACTGTACTCTTTTAAATAGATGCTGTCTCGACTTGCTGAGTTCCTGCAGCATTTTGTGTGTTGCTTATAATTCCATCTGCTTTACTATACCAGTTTACCTGCCATGGGCCAGGTTGTGCAGAAATCTGAGACATCAGCTCTCTTACGTAGTGAAATAAAATATTTATTTCTATTGGAATCACATGTACTGAGATACAGTGAGAAGACTTCCTAGCACACACCTGTTCTTACAGATCAGATTATTACACAGTATATTGAGAGAAAACAAGGTAAAACAATAACAAAAAGCAGAACAAAATGTAACAGTTACAGCAAAATGCAATGCAGGTAGACAAAAGGTGCAAGATCATAATGAGGTAAACTTTGAGGTCAAGAGACACTTTTCAAATCCTCGAAGAGTCTGGTAATGCAAGATCTAGCATGGATGTTGCAAGGTTATGAAGTGCAGGCCATGCTAGTTGTGATTTATAGTTTAGGTGATTGCTAGGAAAAGATGCAAACCATTTGAATCTATTAAAATGGAGTGAGGGCTGGCAAGCCTGTCGATAATGAACAATTGAAGTAGTCGAATACCACTTTCCCTGTTGCTTGGTAATGCATGCCACCTTCCTACCACCTCAGTGCTGACTGAGGACAGGAAAATACAAAATTTCCACTTGTGCTGTCACTATGAATGGTTACAACACCTAACTTTTGGTTCACATCATACTCTTTAGACCCCCTAGCCCCCGAACATCACCAAAATCTCCCTTTCCCAAATGCGCAGGAAATTGCATATATGGAAGACTTCAATTAAAAAACTAAAAGATATTCAGAGTTGTTGGAAAACTTAGGCATTTAATTTGCACTCAAAGATGATCAAACTTCAAAGTTCACAGTAACTTTATTATCAAAGCACATATAGGTTACCATATTGTAGAGGATTAGTAATGATCTTTCAAGAATCACTAGATTCTGGAGTGGTTCCGCATGTGGTTTTGGGGTACTTGATAAAATAGGCCATAGTCAGCAAGGTTCCTGAGGGGAAAATCTTGTCTGACAAATTTGTTGGGATTCTTTGCAGAAATAGCAAGCAGGATAACCAAAGGAACTTCGGTTGATGCTGTATACTTGGATTTTTCAGAAGGCTTTTGATAAGGCCTGTGACACATGAGACTGCATAACAAACTAGGAGCCCATGGTATTCCAGGAAAGATTCTAGCATGGATGAAGCAGTGGCTGATTGGCAGGAGGCAAGGTGTCAGAATAAAGGGAGTCTTTTCTGGCTGGCTGCTGGTGACTAGTGGTGTTCCACAGGGGTCTGTGTTGGGACCGATTCTTTTTATATGTCAATGATGGATGAGAGAAGTGATGGCTTTCTAACAAAATTTGCAGACAATACAGACATAGGTGAAGGGGTAGGTATTTTTGAGGAAGTAGAGAGGCTGCAGAAGTACTTAGACCGATTAGGAGAATGGGCAAAGAAGTGGCAGATGGAATACAATGTCATGAAGTGTATTGCCATGCAATTTGGTAGAAGAAAGAAAAGCATAGACAATTTTCTAAATGGAGAAAAAATTCAAAAATGCGAGGTGGAAAGTGACTTGGGAGTCCTTGTGCAGGATTCCCTAAAGGTTCATTTGCAGGTTGAGCCTGTGGTGAGGAAGGTAAATGTGATGTTAGCATTCATTTCAAGAGGATTAGAATATAAAAGCAAGTATGCAATGTTGAGACTTTATAAATCACTGGTAAGGCCTCACTTGGAGTATTGTCTGTAGTTTTGGGCCCCTTATTCAAGAAAGGACATGTTGACATTGGAGGTGGTTCAAAGGTAGTTCACGAAAATGATTCTGGGATTGAAAGGCTTGTTATATGAAGAATGTTTGATGTCTCTGGACTTGTACTCACTAGAATTCAAATGAATGAGGGGTAACCTCATTGAAACCTATCCAATGTTGAAAGGCCTTGATAGTGTGGATGTGGAGAGGTTGTTTTCTATAGTGGGAGAGTCTAAGACCAGAGGACACAGTCACAGAATAGAGGGATGTCCTTTTAGAACTTGATATGAAAAGGAATTTCTTTAGCCAGAGGATGGTGAATCTGTGGAATTTGTCACCACAGGCAACTACGGAGGCCAATTCATTGGGTGTAATTAAGGGAGACATTGATAGATTCTTGATTAGTCAGGGCATGAGGGGATACATGGAGAAGGCAGGAGATTGGGGCTGAGAGGGAAAATGGATCAGCTATGAAGAAATAGCAGAACAGACTCAATGGGCCAAATGGTCTAATTCTGCTCCTATCTCTTATAGTCTTATAAGGAGTTTGTACATTCTCCCCATGACCACATGGGTTTCCTCCAGGTGCATTGATTTCTTCCCACAGTCCAAAGACATACTGGTTGTTAGGTTAGTTGGCCATTGTAAATTGTTCTGAGATTAGGCTAGGGTTAAATCGGGGGGTGCTGGGTTGTATGGCTTGAGTTATAAAGTCAGAGAGTTACACAGCACTGAAACAGACTGTCTTTTCCAACTTGTCCATGTCAACAACCCGGTTCCCTAACTGGGCTGGTCCACTTGCCAGTGAGTGGGCCATTTCCCTCTAAAACTTTCATATCCATGGAAATGCCCACATGTCTTTTAAATGTCATTATTGTTCCCATGCACTATGGCTTTATATGCGCAGATACACTTCAAAATTTGATGTTGATTCTAAATTGGTCCTGTGTACAGAAGATGGTTCTGTACTCTCTGAAATGGGGGAGAAACATGACCAAGCAATACCACGATACCTTTCATGTGAAACTGATACCGAAAGTACAGGAGTGACAAACAAAATAATAGTATGTGTTGAACAGCTGTCACACAGAAAGATAGACAGGCCATGATGGATTCTTCCATTGAAATGGGAACCACTGAGTCACAGAGTCACAAAGGCACAAAGCACAGAAACAGCCCAACTCATCCACACCAAACAATATGTCTTCCTGCACCATTCCCTTTTGCCTGTATTTCATCCATGTCCTTCTAAACCTTTCTTATCCTTACACGTCCAAATGCCTCTTAAGCATTGTGATTCAACCTGCCTTTTTACCACCTCCTCGTTCCTGTAGGATACACACAGCCACTTAAAGACTTGAAATTAAACATCCAGAATGCAAGGGCAGAAAAGGGAAGGCTGATAGAATACTGAACCACACATCAGGCCCATCCTCCAAATCACATATTGTGTGTGCTTCACTTCTTTCCAATGTTATAAATGGAAATGAGACACAAGAGACTGCAAATGCTGAAATTTGGAGCAACATACATTTCCTTTTATTCCATGCTCCACCATCCTCTCCGATCAGATTCCATCATCTTCAACTTTTTAATGCTTCCATGTGCCGCCCCTCAGCTTCTGTCATTGCTACTCCCATTCTCCCCTCCCCCATCTGCCCATCAACCGCACCCCACCCCCTTCACCTGGATCCACCAATCAATTGCCAGCTCTTACACCCTTACACCTCCTCCATCTTTTTAAGACCATCAGACATAGGAGCAGAATTAGGCCATTTGGCCCATCGAGTCTGCTCCACCATTCAATCATGCTGATCCCTTTTCTCCCCCTTCTCATTCCCACTCCCAGGGTTTCTCTCCGTAACCTTTGCCCAATCAAGAACCGACGAATGTCCACATTAACTACACCCAACAACCTGGCCTCTACAGCTGCTTGTGGTAAGAAATTTCACAAATTCATCGACCTCTGGCAAAAGTCCTTCTGCAGCCTTCCTGTTTCCTCAGCACTACCTGCCCCTCCACCAATCTTCATATCATCTGCAAACTTGGCAACAAAGCCATCATATAAATCATTGACATACAGCATAAAAAGCAGTCCCACACCAACCCCTACAGAACACTACTACTCGCTGTCAGCCAACCAGAAAAGGATCCATTTATTCCCACTCACTGCCTCCTACCAATCAGCCAATATTCTAACCATGTTAGTAACTTTCCTGTAATACCATGGGCTCTTAACTTGGTAAGCAGCCTCATGCGTGGCACCTTGTCAAAGGCCTTTTGAAAGTCCAAATATACAACATCCACTACATCCTCCTTATCTATCCTGCTTGTAATCTCCTCAAAGAATACCATCAGGTTCATCAGCAAGATTTTCCCTGAAAGAAACCATGCTGACTTTGTAATATCTGGTCCTGTGTCATCAAGTACTCCATCACCTCATCCCAACCACTGAGGGCAGGCTAACTGGTCTATGATCTTTCTTAAAGAGTGGAGTGACTTGGCAATTTTCCAGTCCTCCAGAACCATATCAGAATTCAATGATTCTTGAAAGATCATTACTAATGCCTTCACAATCTCTACTGCTACCTCTTTCAGAACCTCAGGGTGCAGTTCATCTGGTCCAGGTGACCTATGTACCATTGGGTCTTTCAGCTTTTTGAGCACTTTCTCCCTCGTAATAGTAACTGCACTCACTTTGCTTCCCACCAGCACACTGCTGTGGCTGCTCTGTCATTGACCAAAGACAGTAGGATTTTGTAGGGAATATGAGAATTATTTGGGGAGGTGGAGTTAAGCAAAAGAACAACTATGAATTTGATGAATGGAGAGGCAGGCTCAATGTACCATGTGACCTCTCATGACAATATCTGCCTTTGTTCATGAGTTCCCTATTCTTTCAGCAAGGCAGCTAAAGCTCTGACCCATCCTTATGAACATGAATTTATATCACTTGTATATTTTGTTCAATCCCAAATGATTATCAAGATTTCATTTTAACCATTTCTCTGGTATATTCCCTTCTCCAGAATAATTATGATAAATCTCTTCTGCCTGGACTTTTATACCTGCATAATAATGCTCTTTTAGATTCTCGTTGTCTTCAAATATATCTGCTGGATTTCATCATTGGGGTGTAGGGACCGAACTAGTGGATCATCATGTTTTGTGCCCTTAAACGGAGGTATTTATAACACAGCTCCAGGCTAGGTTGTGTTGGAAAGCAGGAACTTCACTGGTATGCAAAGTGCACCCACATCAGGGAAATAGATTCTTGGAGTGCTGGGAAGGTTAAAATGCTTTTTAAAAATCCTTTTCAACAATGCACAGAATGCAGATGCAGTACTGCAAAGCAAATAACAGTGGCTGCAGGAAACATGAACCAATCATATTAGAAATGCTCAGCAGATCAGACAGCATTATTGGACACCGAGACAGAATTAACATTTCACATCGATGACTTGTCTTGGGATCAATCTCGACTATAAATATCTCCAAATTATTCATCATTTCTCTTGTTGCATCTTGAGATCCAAGCACAATGCCATCCGCTGTTGCACTCTTTCTCTTCACCATTTCTCTCATCCTGATCTAACACTTGTCCTAGTCTGCAATTCAAATTTACTCGCACTTCAATTAATGCCAGAACAAAATATTTTTAAATTTTCTTTTCAGGTGTCAAAGATTGCAAGCTTTATCATCTCTTCAGATTTAATGCTCATACAGATGTTAATTTTCTTCATTTCCATTTCCTCTGACCCTGTTGATCTTGCAGGAAAAGTTAAGGTGTTTTGACTAATTCTTCTCTTGAAAGCATTATTTGGCTCTGCAATAAGCACCCTCACTGGCACATGAGGTAATCTGCTGTCTGTTGCAATAGCATTCCCATCTCTAGGCATGAACAGTGAAGACTTTTGCCGTAATAATTGTAATGTATAGTTAGTCCACCAGCAGTTATTATCCAAAATAACCAGATAGGTGCAGGGATATCTACACTGGAGCATCTTGAGGAAACCCACACTGTAACAGGGAGAACATACAAACTCCTTACATTGTTGAAGATAAATTGCAATTTTGTAAAAGGTAATTATTGATTGGAAACATGTAAGGCTGCAGATAATATGATTTGTGATGAAGATAGTACAGCAGTGTTTGTAAAAATATACTTTCTTAAGAAATGCAAGATTGACACTGTGGGGATGGACCACAACAGATCAGTCTTTATATCAACTTAATAAGTTTATCACTGGAAAATTGACCTTTTGAATCCTGGGGCCAAAGGTTATCAGGCTTTTGTGTCTTCTTCTTTACTTCTTGGTGTTGCTAAAGCATTACTTGCTATGCAACAGTGGTACCATTTAACATTGTTTGGAGAAGCGGTGATAAAGTTTCACCCTTGCTAAACCTAGGGTTGCCTATCAGATATCCCTTAGCTGTGAGGCTTTTGCATTTCCTGACCCTTGTCTCTGAAGCATTTTTGTGTGTGGTTTTCTTTTATTAAAAAGAGATCAATGAATGACGGTCTGTGACTGGTCTGTGTCCATGAGGGAAATTTATTGGAAGCAGAGCTATCATGGAATGACAGAGGCTCTTTGTAGTTCAGCTGATGGAACTGTCTAGTCCTTTGACAGAACCATCTGAAAAGATGGGCTGCTGTTCCTCCATTTTCTGTCATTTGTACTGCATACATATGTAAAACTGTTTGAAATTGAATTCACAACTGGACAAACGTACACTTGTTTCAGAGTTCATTCTTGGTTCTTGATTCAAGCAGGCTTCAATTATAGTGGCACCCAAGAAGAATATGGTAATCTTATTGTCCAGGAGCACTTACAAAGTTCAAAGTACATTTAGTATGCATACTATATACGACTTGAGATCCGTCTTCTTACAGGCAACCACAAAACAAAGAAACCCAATAGGACCTATTTTTAAAAAGGTCATCAAACACCCAATGTGCAGGAACAAATCGTGCAAGCAATAAAATTAAACAAATGATATTCAGAACTGAAGTTCACGAAAGTGAGTCCACAGCCATGAAGCCAGTCACAGCCGATCCAGGAGCCTATTAGTTGCAGGCCACGGCCTCAGTTCAGCGCAGAGGTGTGTAAATCTTGCAGAGCAGTGAGCTGAACCGGCCTGTTCCTTGCCTCCAACCCCGACGCCCCGACCTTTTCAGTCAGGCCCAACGTTTAAATCATTGAAACCTCGGGTAATCCACTGTGAAGTACCACCTTGGGGGGTTGGGTACGAAGCATGTCAACTGCTGTCTGAGGAGTGATCTGGATCCACTCCAATTTGCCTACTGCCACAACATGTCAACAGCAGAAGCCATGTCATTGGCTCTTCACTCAGCTCTGGAGCATCTGGACAGTGAAGATGCATGCACCAGCTTGCACTTCATTAACTACAGCTCAGCATTCAACATCATCATCCCATCAAAACTCAACACTATGCTTCAAAAACTGGGCCTGGATACCTCTGTGCAACTGGGTCCTCAGTTTTTTCACTGGCAGTCCCCAGTCAGTGCAGATTGGCAACAACAACATGGGGCTGCAAAACAATGTAGCAGTTGGCGCCAGCGAGCCAGGTTCAATTCCATAGCTGTCTGTTAAGAGTTTGTACACTCTCCCTGTTACTGCATCAGTTTTCTCCAGGTGCTCCGGTTTCCTCCCACAGTCCAAAGATGTAGGGGTAAGTAGGTTAATTGGTGACACGGGTGTAATTGGGCAGCACAGGCTCGTTGGGCCAGAAGGGCCTGTTACCGTGTTGTATCTCTAAACAAAAACATCTCCACAATCACCATCAGCAGTGTGCTTAGCCCTGCTCTACTCACTTTGTACTTATGATTGTATGGCTAATCATTCTGTATTGAGGTTTGCTGACGACAGCACTGTTGTTGACCGAAACAAAGGTGATGATGAATGAGCATACAGGAGGGGGATTGAAAATCTGGTGAGGTGATGCCACAGCAACAACCTCTCACTCAGCGTCAGCAAAACCAAAGGGCTGATTACAAACAAGAGACAATCTGCAGATGCCGGAAATCCGAGCAACACACACAAAATGCTGGAGGAACTACCAAGCAGTGTCTATGGAAGAAAATACAGTTGACATGTCAGCCCAAAACATCCACTGTACTTTTTTTCCATATACGAACAACACACACAAAATGCTGCCTGGCCTGCTGAGTTCTTCCAACACTTTGTGCGTGTTGCCAAGGAGTTGATTATTTACTACAGGAGGAAGAAACCAGAGATCCATGAGCCAGTTTTTGTTAGGGGATTTGAGGTGGGGAGGGTCAGTAATTTTAAGTCAACAAAACCAAAGGGTTAATTGTTGACTATAGGGGGAAGCAGCTGAAGGTCCCATGTGCAAGTTCTCCTTTGGGCATAAGAAGTGGAGGTCAGTGGCATTGAATTCAGTGGATCTGTCCTGGGAGCAACTCAAATGCCATTACAGCAACTTCTTTACTTTCTTAGACATTTGCAGAGATTCAGCATGATATCTAAAACTTTGACAAACTTCTATAGATGCACAGTGGAGAATATCCTGACTGGTTACAACATGGTTTCATATGGAAACACCAATGCCCAGGAATGGAAAAGACTACAGAAAGTGGTAGATAGAGCTCAGTCCATCACAGTCCTCCCACCATTAAGTACCACGGCCACAAGAAATCACCATCCATCATCAAAGACACCCACAATTCAGGTCATGCCCTCTTTTCAGGCAGGAGGTCCCACACTACCAAGTTCAGGAACAGCTAGAAACATGGAAAACCTACAGCATAATACAGGCCCTTTGGCCCATGATGTACTTACTTTAGAAATTACTAGGCTTACCCATAGCCCTCTATTTTTCTGAGCTCCATGTACCTATCCAGGAGTCTCTTAAAAGATCCTGTTGTATCCGCCTCCACCACCATCGCCGGCAGCCCATTCCACGCACTCACCACTCTGTGTAAAAACTTACCCCGACATCTCCTCTGTGCCTACTTTCAAGCACCTTAAAACCATACCCTCTCATGTTAGCCATTTTAGCCCTGGGAAAATGCCTCTGACTATCCACATGATCAATGCCTCTCATCATCTTATACACCTCTATCAGGTCACCTCTCATCCTCCGTCACTCCAAGGAGAAAAGGCCGAGTTCACTCAACCTATTCTCATAAGGCATGCTCCCCAATCCAGGCAAGATCCTTGTAAATCTCCTCTGCACCCTTTCCATGGTTTCCACATCCTTCCTGTAGTGAGGTGACCAGAACTGAGCACAGTACTCCAAGTGCGGCCTGACCAGGGTCCTATATAGCTGCAACATTACCTTTCAGTTCTTGAACTCATTCCCATGGTTGATGAAGGCCGTACACTGAATGTCTTCTTAACCACAGAGTCAACCTGCGCAGCAGATTTGTGTGTCCTATGGACTTGGACCCCAAAATCCTTCTGATCCTCCACACTGCCAAGAGTCTTACCATTAATACTATAGTCTGTCTTCAATTCAGACCAACCAAAATGATCAACTTCACACTTATCTGGGTTGAACTCTATCTGCCACTTCTCAGTCCCTTTTTGCATCTTATCAATGTCCTGTTGTAACCTCTGACAGCCCTCCACACTATCCACAACACCCCCGACATTTGTGTCATCAGCAATTTACTAACCCATCCCTCCACTTCCTCATCCAGGTCATTTATAAAAAATCACGACGAGAAGGGGTCCCAGAACAGATCCCTGAGGCACACCACTGGTCACCGACCTCCATGCAGTATATGACTTGTCTGTAACCACTGTGGGCAAGCCAATTCTGGATCCACAAAGCAAAGTTCCCTTGGATCCCATCTACTACACTACATCTACTGCTTTACCTTCATCAATGTGTTTAGTCACATCCTCAAAAAATTCAATCAGGCTCAAAAGCTACAACCTACCTTTGCCAAAGCTCTGCTGACTGTTCCTAATCATATTATGCCTCTCCAAATGTTCATAAATCCTGCCTCTCAGGCTCTTCCCCATCAACTTACCAACCACTGAAGTAAGACTCACTGGTCTATAATTCCCTGGGCTATCTCCACCCCCTTTCTTGAATAAGGGAACAATATCTGCAATCCTCCAATCCTCCAGAACCTCTCCCAGCCCCACTGCTGAAGCAAGGATCATTGCCAGAGGCTCAGCAATTTCCTCCCTTGCTTCCCAGAGTAGCCTAGCAATCATCAGGCTCCTGAACCAATGTGGATAACTTTATTCACTACTTGTTGCAAGAACATGGCTGGGGACAAACCCAAGTGAAGGATACAGATGCTGAGGCAGAGTCACTAGGTATAGCATCTCCACAAACAGGGAGCCAATATCGAGGAGACAATGGCGAAGCTTAGAACTAACAGTTCTCAGGAATAGGAAACAAGGTTTACTCTCACAAGAGTCAACCAATAAACTGACAGCTTCTTGCTGTGGTCACAGGGTTTTTATCCTGCCATTTGATGGGAAGCAGGTGCGTGTAGTTAGTGGTACTTGGGAATGATTGGAGTCTAAATGAGGTGATCGAGGCCCAAATCTTGAGGCAAATGTTAAGGTGGGGAATTGCCAGAAGGGACCATGACACTACTATTCTGAACTGATTCTATGACCTACAGTTTCACTTTCAAGGACTCTTTATAATTCATGTGCTCAATTTTTTTTATTTGCACGGTTTGTCTTCTTTTGTTAATCTTTGTTTATGTATGGCTTTTTGTAGGTTCCATTGTGTTTCTATATTTTTTCTGGAAATGCCTACAATTAAATGAACCTCAAGGTAGAGCAGTATATGACCACAAGACATAGCAGAATTATGCCATTTGGCCTATCAGTCTGCTTTGCCATTCCAGCATAGCTGATTTATTATCTCTCTCAAACCCATTCTCTTGCCTACTCCCCATAACCTTTGATGCTCTTACTAATCAGGAACCTGTCAACCTCCACTTTAAATACATCCAATGACTTGGCTCCACAGCTACCTGTGACAATGGAATCCACAGATTCACCACTTTCCAGCTAAAGAAATTCCTCCTCATCTCTGTTCTTAAGGGATGTCCTTGTATTCTGACGCTGTGCCCTCTGGTTTTAGAATCCCCCACTATAGGAAACAGCCTCTCCGCATCTACTCTATCTAAGCCTTTCAATATTCGATAGGTTTCTATGAGGTTTCCCTCCTCCCCCCACCCCCCCCCCCCATTCTTCTAAGCTCCAGCGAGTTTAGGCCCAAAGTCATCAAACACTCCTCATACGTTACCCCTTTCAGTTCCAGGGATCATTCTCGTGAAGCTCCCCTAATTCTCTCCAATGCCAGCACATCTGTTTTAGATGAGGGTTGACAATATTCCAAGTGCAGTCTGACCAGTACCTTACAAAGCCTCAGCATTACATCTTGCTTTTATATTCTAGTCCTCTCAGAATGAATACTAACACTGCATTTGCCTTCTTTACCACTGACTCAACCCGCAAGTTAACCTTTATGAAATTCTGCTCAAGGATCCAAAATTCCTTTCCACCTACAAGTTTTGAATTTTCTCCCCATTTAGAAAATAGGCTATGCCTTTATTCCTTCTACCAAAGTGCATGACCATACACTTTCCTACACTCTGTTCTATCTGCCATTTCTTTGCCTATTCTCCTAATCTGTCTAAATCCTTCTGTAGCCTCTCTGCTTCTTCAGCACTGCCTGCCCCTTCACCTATCTTTGTATCATCTGCAAACTTGGCCACAAGGCTATCAATTCTGTCATCCAAATCATTAATGTATAACATAAAATGAAGTCGTCCTAACACTAACCCCTGTGGGACACCATTAGTCACTGGCAACCAACCACACTTCCCACCCTTAGCCTCCTGCCAGTTAGCCAATCTTCTATCTATGCTAGTATCTTCATAATAGTATACCATGAGTTCCTATTATGCTTAGTAGCCTCACATGCAGCACCTTGTCAAAGGTCTTCTGAAAATCCAAGTAAACGACATCCATTGATTCTCCATTGTCTACCCTGCCTATTGTTTCCTCAAAGAATTCGAACAGATGTTTCAGGTAAGATTTTCTCTTAAGAAAACCATTCTAACTTTGGCTTATTTTATCATGTGCCTCCAAGTACTCCAAAATCTCATCCTTAATAATAAACTCCAACATCTTGCCAACCACTGATATCAGGCTAACTGGCTTATATTTTCTTTTCTTCTGCCTCCCTCCCTTCTTAAAGGGTGGAGTGACATTTTCAATTTTCCAGTCCCCCAGAACCATTCCAGAATCAATTGATTCTTAAAAGATCATTACTCTCTCATGCTTCTGTAATTCCCTTTACTTCACTGTAAAACTGATATATCAGACTTTGGCCTCTCCTTCTCAAATAGTGGGGTGAATTCAATTATATTATGATCACTGAGCCTCTACCTTCAGCTCTCTAATCAATTCCAATTCATTGCACAACACCCAATCCAGAATAGCTGATCCCCTAGTGGGCTCCACCACGAGCTGCTCTAAAATGTCACCTCATAGGCATTTTAGAAAACCCCCCACTTGGGATCCAGCTCCAACCTGATATTTCTATGACTATTGTAATATTGCCCTTTTGACATGCATTTCCTATCTCCCGTTATAATTTGTATTTAAGCAGCAGCAGGAATTGAACCCAGGTCACTGGTAAAGTGTTGTGCTAACCACTACGCTCCTGTGCCACCCCAAGTTCTCCACGTGACTACATGGGTAGTTTCCTCCTGATGCTCCAATTTTCCCCAATTCCCAAAGACACAAATTGGTAGGTTAATTGTTCTCAGTAAAATTGCACCTCGGGTGGTAGGAATGTGGAAAGAATAAAATGGGCTAGGGTAGGATTAGTAATGGATGCCTGATGATCAGCATTGACTTGATACGCCAGAGAGCCTGTTACCATGTCATATCCCTCTTGGACTCTTTGATTTCATGATCAGTAAAACAGACTGCCTGATTAATATCAAATTGCTACGTGCAAATTGGGTGCTGAATGTTCTCATTAAAACTGACCATTATTAAAAAGTATTTCATTGGTTGAGGATTGCTTTGAGCACTACAAATATAGCAACATATGGCAGTGTAAAAATACCAATCTTTCTATTTTTGGAAAGAATTCTAGACTACTCACTCACTGGAGTACTTGGCTCAGCCTCTATAATATCATACACTGCACATACCGCTCCATACCGCTGATCAGAGAAAATAGCCTTGTGAATCTTCAGCATGTTTTTAAAAGTTCAAATAAGAATCCCTTCAAGTAGCATAATGAGTTTAACCACAAGCATTCCATCATGAATTGAAACACACGTTTCTGTAGAGCCAAAGCATTATCCATACTGTTAAGATAATGACATTATCACCCCCACTGACAGCAGTAAACTCGTCCCCATCATCCTCTGAAAGCTGACAGCTGAAGAATAGCCTTGAGTATAAACCCATGATGTGTGAAAACAAGTATTTACATCAGCTTTGTAACCTCAGCAGTGGGTACATCAAACATCCCTTGACTGAAGAAATTAATCTTTGGTACAAGAAGATCTGAAGAGATAACTTCTAATGTTTTAAGGGTGGGATGGTGTGGGAGTGGGTTGGTGGGGGATAGTGAGAATCAGGCTTTCCTGCCAGACTGTTTCCATTAAAAATGATAAATAACTGTTGGAGGCCTTTTCCTGCATTTTCATACACAAAAATTAATATAGTATAAAGCAGAAAATACTGAAATACTGAAGCAGGTAAGTCAACATCTGTGGAAATCTCTCTCTGCTTATCTATTTTTCCTTCAAATACACCAGCTCAATTCGCATCGACTTTGATATGGGGCTGCTGGTTTCACAAAAAATGGTGTTTTAATTGATGGATCGGAAATTCAAAAGAGTGTTGCTCTATTGCCTGTTTTAAAGCATTACACATTATTGCCTTCCCTCCAACAGTAACGTAGTACCGCAAAGGCAAAAGAGATGGCAGATATTCGAAACTAGAACCAAAATTAGACCATCTGAGTGCATGAAGCGGTGTCAATATGGTCATCGATGCAATGAGGAGTGAGCTGGGAGAGGGTGCCCGAATAGACTTGGAACAAGGACTATTCCGTGTAAGCCATCAAGAAGACAGGCCACACAAAAAGCTAGGGCACATGTGAATGCCCATGGCTAACCCTTTGATCTACAGAAAGGGAGAGGAATTGAAAGAGATGTTATTGAGGGAATTAGCACCGTGCACTCAAAAAGAAAGCACAAGGCTGCTTAACCAACAATGCTTGTGGAAAGGTACAGGGTGCAGCACAAGACAACACACACAAAAGAGGATAATTTATTGAATTATCTAAGATAAGGACATCCCTGATTGGTAGTCTGTTGAAGGGTTAGTGGTGGGAAACCCAAAGGAATTTAGTCCTAATGAAGGGTCTTGACTGAAACATCAACATTTACTTTCTCCTCATAGATGTTCTTGGCACACAGAATTCCACCACCATATTGTCATGGAGTATTACAGCACAAAACAAGCCCTTTGGCCCATCTGGTCCATGTTGACCTTGTTTCCTGCCTAGTCCCCTATAGCAGTATCCAGAGCATAACTATCCATACCCCGCTCATCCATGTATAATATCTAAACTTCTTTAAATGCTACAATTGAATCCACATGCTGACAGCTCATTCCACACCCACACCACCCTCTAATTGAAAAAGCGACCCTCAGATTCCCCTTAAAGATTTCCTGTTTCACCTTTAACCTATGACCCCTGGTTCAAGTCTGACCCAACCCAAGCGGGAAAAGCCTGCGTGCATTCACCATATCTATACTCTTACATCCATAAGATCTTTCCTCATTCTCCTGCGTTCCAGGGAATAAAGTCCCAAGCTATTTGGCCTTTCACCAGAACTCAGGTCCTCAAATCTCAACCCCCTACTGTTCAATAACTAACAAATTCTCAGTATACAGGCACGCACAAACAATGCAAACCTTACATTTGAACTGGACGGTTCACTGTAAAGTCTCTGCTCCAGCAGGAAGAATTATAGGGAAAAAAGGTCTGGCCCATAATGGTTACACACAGTACTTTCCAACAATGTGCAGCATTATAACAGTGCCAACAATGAAAACCGTGTTTAGTGTTAACACATGGAGATTTCAGTACATTATAGCTGACCCAAACATTCCATGAGAGCTTATATCCAAGGAAAACAACCACAGCCACTTGAAGCCCAGAACAACACTTCCTACTGAAGAACCCAGCAACAGGCTGTTTCTGTCTTCTTTCCAAGGAGATGAACTGAACAGTATGGATCATCTACTAAACCCTGTTAATGCAGATAAATTAAGTTAACAGTTATGTCCTTTAATTATGGAAAGGAAAAAAAGACAATGCAGAATTTGCAACCCAGCTCATCAAAAACTGCTAAACTTTCCCAGTGCTGCTAAATCATAAGTCTGTTAGGAGTCAGCAACCAGTACTCCCCAGAAGATGTGGGGAGGTAGTGGAGGTGGGGGAGGGGGTTGTTTGCTACTTGGACCAACAGCATGGACAGAGAGATCTCTGTTACTGTTTAAAGCACATGTGATCTCCCTTTTAGGGCATTCATGCAATCTCAACAGTAGCCACAGGCTGTGTTTCCATTGCAGTATTGTCTGTATTACATCACCTAGTTCATAGTGGGAGCACACATCAGCAGCTGATTACGGTTTGGATTACCCTGGCTAGCTGTATTTGCCTGACAATCTGTGGTTCTGAATAAGGGCATTTTAGAAGAACTCACACATTCTTCCCAAACTAGCCTTGTGCCTTGTAACTGTACTCACTATGGTGAAGAAACAGCTATCTCTGTTCTAAATATGGGTCATTGAAGATAATTGGTAGGACATGATTTCCATGCTGCTGGCTCTTGCTGCTCAGCTATTGAAACTGGGCCAGGCTGGCAAGGACACAAGTTGAAATAATGACATTGGCGCTCAGTAACATTTTCATCACTTGAAGATGTTTACAAATACGTATTATCTTTGCCAGAAAAACAAGGAAATGTGATAGTTCACTTGCTTTAAGATAATTACTGTCCCTTGTTTGCAATGTCCCAAGGCCTGTTACATTGAGTCACTGAAACTAACCGTCTCATTCACTAGCACGCTCTGAAGTTGCTGAAAAGCCACATCTTCCTCAGGTCGCCTTTAGAATACTGATCTTATTGGGGATTCATTTGCTCCAGAATTCAGTGTTCCGACTTTGCTAAGACCCAGCAAGTAATAATGACAACGAAGTTTACAACTACCAGGACTGTAATCACTGGACACAGTTCAATAAAACTCCAGAATTCAAGAAAACACAGAAGAAGAAGGAATCAGTATGACCTGAATTGAATTTGAATTTGAATTGGCTTTTATTTCTTACATCCTTCACATACATGAGGAGTAAAAATCTTTACATTACGTCTCCATCTGAATGTGCAATGTGCAAATTATAGTAATTTGTAATAAATAGTATGTACAACAGGATATTCAATATAACATAAAAATACAATTACGCCAGCATGAATTAATCAGACTGATGGCCTGATGGAAGAAGCTGTCCCGGAGCCTATTAGTCCTGGCTTTTATGCTGCGGTACCATTTCCCGGAACATTTTGTGGTTGGGGTGACTCGGGTCTCCAATGATCCTTCAGGCCCTTTTTACACACCTGTCTCTGTAAATGTCCTGAATAGTGGGAAGTTCACGTCTATAGATGCGCTGGGCTGTCCGCACCACTCTCTGCAGAGTCCTGCGATTGAGGGAAGTACAGTTCCCATACCAGGCAGTGATGCAGCCAGTCAGGATGCTCTCAATTGTGCCCCTGAAGATATTCCTTAGGATGTGGGGACTCATGCCAAACTACTTCAACCATCTGAGGTGAAAGAGGCACTGTTGTGCTTTTTCACCACACAGCCAGTGTGTACGTTATTGCTTTCCATAGGATAACCCAATGAAGTTAAGCAATGGAACAGGAATATGATGGGTTTGTGCATTGCAGATTAACAAATATTTCCATGAAGAAACCAACAGTAAAATCAGGAAAAACATTCAGTGTATAATCATTTTCACATTCATCACAAGACACAATTTAATAATGGCCTCCTTCAAGATTGTTTAATGTCATTTCCTGTAAATAAGTGTAAGGAGGACGAAATAATTGTTACTCCTGATCTGATGCAGCACAAAAAAACAGAATAGTATGAAGAACACTACAACAATGAAAACACACAATGAATATAAATACATATGAGGGGTGATTGCTAAGTTTGGACCTAAGGTAGAAGGCGATGAGTTATACAGCTCTCGTTACATGCACGTGTAGTTCAACTCTTTGAGTGATTATGCAGAAAGTTTGAAGTTAATAACATCTCCTTCTGCCTTAGGCAACGAACTTATCAATCACCCCTAATGAGTTATTAATGTATGCTCCATGACCGCTGGACTAAGTGGGTAAATGTAGGAGGGGACTATGTTGAAAAGTAAATGAGCTAGGTTTTCTAAAATTGACTCCTTCTACCTGAGGCCACAAACTTATCAATCACCCCTGGTAAAAAAGCTTATATGCATGGATTAATGTAATAATAATGTAATTACACTTATTTACAGGAAATAACACAGAAAATGCTGGAGGAACTCAGCAGGCCAGGCAGCATCTATGGAAAAAAGTACAGTCGATGTTTCAGACCAAAACCCTTCGGCAGGACTGGAGAAAAAAAGATGAGGAGTAGATTTAAAGGGTGGGGGAGGGGAGAGAGAAACACAAGGTGATAGGTGAAACCAGGAGGGTGGGGGTTGAAGCAAAGAGCTGGGAAGTTGATTGGTGAAAGAGATACAGGGCTGGAGAAGGGGAAGTCAACTAGAGGAGAGGCATTGATCTGGTATTGGGAAATGAACCTGGTCAGGCGTCAGATCTCTCGGTGGGAGAGTATTTTGGAGGTAATGACCACAACTCTGTCTCCTTCACCATCACGCTGGAGAAGGATAGGAGCTGATAATTTGGGAAAACATTTAATTTGGGTAGGGGAAAATATGATGCTATTCAGCAAGAAATTGAGAGCATAAATTGGAAGCAGACAGATTTTCTCAGGGAAATGCATGGGAGAAATGTGACAAATGTTCAGGGAACATTTGCATGGCGTTCTGCATAGGTATGTTCCATCAAGGCAGGGAAAGGACGGTAGAGTTAAAGAACTGTAGTGTACAAAGGATGCAGAAAATCTAGTTAAGAAGAAAAGAAAAGCTTACAAAAGGTTCAAGAAACTAGGTACAATTAGAGCTCTAGAAAATTGCAAAGTTGTCAGGAAGGAGCTTAAGAATGGAATTAGGAGAGCCAGAAGGGGCCATGAGATGGCCTTGGTGAGCAGGATTAAGGAAAACTCCAAGGCATTCTACAAGTATGTGAAGAGCAAGAGGATGAGTCGTGTGAGAATAGGACCAATCAAATGTGATAGTAGAATGGTGTGCATGGAGCCAGAGGAGGTAGCGAGGATACTTAATGAATACTTTATTTCAGTATTCACCAGGGAAAATGATCTCGGCAATTGTGGGGATGACTTACAGTGGACTGAAAAGCTTGAGCATATAAACATTAAGAAAGAGGATGTGCTGGAGCTTTTGGAAAGCATCAAGTTGGATAAGTCAATAGGACCAGATGAGATTTACCCCAGACTACTGTGGGAAGTGAGGGAGGAGATTGCTGAGCCTTTTGCAATGGTCTTTGCATCATTAATAGGGATGGGAGAAGTACCGGAGGATTGGAGGGTTGAAAATGTTGTTCTCTTGTTCAAGAAAGGGAGTAGAGATAACCCAGGAAATTATAGACCAGTGAATCTGACTTCAGTGGTGGGCAAGTTGTTGGAGAAGATCCTGAGAGGCAAGATTTATGAACATTTGGAGAGACATAATCTGATTAGGGATAGTCAGCATGGCTTTGTCAAAGGCAGGTCGTGCCTTACGAGCCTAATTGAATTCTTTGAGGATGTAACAAAACACATTGATGAAGGTAGAGCAGTGGATGTAGTGTATATGGATTGCAGTAAGTCATTTGATAAGGTTCCCCATGCAAGGCTCCTTCAGAAAGTAAGGAGGCATGGGATTCAAAGAGAACTTGCTTTGTGGATCCAGAATTGGCCTGTCTACAGAAGGCAAAGGGTGGTTGTAGAGGGCTCATATTCTGCATGGAGGACGATGACTAGTTGTGTTCCACAGGGATCTGTTCTGGGACCCCTTCTGTTTGTGATTTTTATAAGTGACCTGGATGAAGAAGTAGAAGGGTGGGTTAATAAGTCTGCAGAATGACACAAAAGTTGGGGGTGTTGTGGATAGCCTGGAGGGTTGTCAGAGGTTACAGCAGGACATTGATAGGGTGCAGATCTGGGCTGGGAAGTGGCAGATGGACTTCAACACAGGTAAGTGTGAAGTGATTCATTTTGGTATGTCCAATTTGAAGACAGAATATAATATTAATGGTAAGTCTCTTGGCAGTGTGGTAGATCTGAGAGATCTTGGGGTTCATGTCCATAGGGCACTCAAAGCTGCTGCACAGGTTGACAGTATTGTTAAGACAATATATGGTGTGTTGGCATTCATCAATTGTGGGACTGAGTTCAAGAGCTGTGAGGTAATGTTACAGCTAATGTTACAACCTTGGTCAGATCCCACTTAGAGTACAGTGCTCAGTTCTGGTCACCTCATTACAGGAAACATGTGAATACTATAGAGAGAGTGCAGAGGAGACTTACAAGGATGCTGCC
Organism: Mobula hypostoma; assembly: GCF_963921235.1. Taxonomy (NCBI): domain Eukaryota; kingdom Metazoa; phylum Chordata; class Chondrichthyes; order Myliobatiformes; family Myliobatidae; genus Mobula; species Mobula hypostoma. The sequence continues at coordinate 2,613,163 of NC_086128.1, forward strand.
TAGATTGAAATGTGTACTTTATGAGAATAGCTTGAATGAACTTGGCCTTTTCTCCTTGGAGCGACGGAGGATGAGAGGTGACCTGATAGAAGTGTATAAGATGATGAGGGCATTGACCGTGTGGATAGACAGAGGCTTTTTCCCAGGGCTGAAATGGCTAACACAAGAGGGCATAATTTTAAGGTGCTTGGAAATAGGTACCGAGAGGATACCAGGGGTAGGCTTTTCACACAGAAACTGATAGGTGTGTGGAATGCACTGCCAGTGGCAGTGGTGGAAGTAGATACAATAGGGTCTTTTAAGAGCCTCTTAGATAGGTACATGGAGTTTAGAAAAATAGAGGGCTATGTGCTAGGGAAATTCTAGGCAGATTCTAGGGTAGGTTACATGGTCAGCACAACATTGTGGGCTGAAGGGCCTGTAATGTGCTGTAAATTTTTATGTTCTGTGTTTTATGACAGAAGGCCATGGAAGAAAAACAAGTCAGGGAGGAGCACCAGAAGGAGGCGATGGGCGGGCAAGGAAATAAGGTGGGGGAGGGAAAAGGGGATGGGGAATGGTGTGAGGGTTCCACTACTGGAAGATGGAGAAGTCGATATTCATGCCATCAGGTTGGAGGCTACCCAGACAAAATATAAGGTGCTGTTCCTCCAACCCGAGTGTGGCCTCACCACGACAATTCTTGAAGAAGTTATTGAAATAACTGTTTGTTGTGGTGCAGATCAGAAGAATGGAATGTGTCGCTGGAAAGTCTGTTGTTGGACATGTGGACATTGTGAGCCACCCAAAAGAGCTGGCCAAGTGTGACAGAAATATCAATCCAGGAAACGTCTGATGTTGGTTTGCCTGATGTTGCCTTGTCAGTATTGATATCTCTCTATTCCTCTTGCAATTTAAAGATATCAGGGAAAGCAAAGAACTGCATGTTATACTAATACCTTTAGAAACATGAGTGAATAATCAAAGGTTCAAAAGTTCATTTCTTATCAAAGTATACAACTCTGAAATGTTTCTTCTCTGGGTAGCTGTGAAACTAGGAAAGAAAAGAAAAGCAGCGTGATTGTCAGCCCACAAATCCTTCCTCCCACACAAAAAAATGAGAAAAAATGAAACAGACAGATCAACCCCCAAGTACCCCCTCCTACACAAAAAAGTGAAGAAAAATGGAAGAAACACATCAACCCCAAATCCCTCCTCCTGCACAAAAAAATGAACAAAACAGTACAGACATATCGACCCCCAAATCCATTGTAACACACAAAAGGAACAAAACAGAACAGACACATCGACAACCAAATCCATCCTCCCGCACTAAAAACCGAACCAACAGGACAGGCAAATCCCCCTCCTCCACAGAAAAACAAACAAAACAGAACAGTCACATCTCCCTCAAATCCCCCTCCTGCACAAAAAACAAGCAAAATGGATCAGAAACATCAACCCCCAAATCCCCCCCCCGCACAATAAAACAAACAAAACAGTCACATCTACCCCAAATCCTCCCCCACACAAAAAAAACGAACAAAAATGGAACAGGCACATCTCCCCTAAACCCTCTTCCCCGCAGAAAAAAAAATGAACAAAATGTTCAGGCACAACAACCCATAAATCCCTCCTCCCACACGAAAAAACAAACAAAACGTATCAGGTACATAAACCATCTTGACCGGAAGTCATCACTTATAATTCTTGAATTGAATTGAATTGACTTTATTTCTTACATCCTTCACATACATGAGAAGTAAAGATCTTTACGTTACGTCTCCATCTAAATGTACAATGTGCAAGCATAGTAATTTATAATAATTTATAATAAATAGAACAGTCAATGTAATATAGAGTACACTCAAATCAGCGTGAGTTCATCAGTCTGATGGCCTGGTAGAAGAAGCTGTCCCGGAGCCTGTTGGTTCTGGTTTTTATGCTGTGGTACCGTTTCCCAGATGGTAGCAGCTGGAATAGATAGTGGTTGGGGTGACTCGGGTCCCCAGTGATCCTATGGGCCCTTTTTACGAACCTGTCTCTGTATATGTCCTGAATAGTGGGAAGTTCACAACTACAGATGCGCTGGGCTGTCCACACCACTCTCTGCAGAGTCCTGCGATTGAGGGAGGTACAGTTCCCATACCAGGCAGTGATGCAGCCAGTCAGGATGCTCTCAATTGTGCCCCTGTAGAAAGTTCTTAGGATTTGGGGACCCATACCAAACTTCTTCAACCACCTGAGGTGAAGGAGGTGCTGTTGTGTCTTTTTCACCAAACAGCTGGTGTGCACAGACCACGTAAGGTCCTCAGTGATGTGGATGCTGAGGAACTTGAAGCTGTTTACCCTCTCAACCCCAGATCCATTGACGTCAATAGGGGTTAGCCTATTCCTCCTGTAGTCCACAACCAGCTCCTTTGTTTTTGCAACATTGAGGGAGAGGTTGTTTTCTTGACACCACTGTGTCAGAGAGATGACTTCCCTGTAGGCCACCTCATTATTGTCTGAGATAAGCCCAATCAATGTAATGTCATAAACAAATTTAATTAGGGTAACATACTGTAACATCTGCATATACTGTAACTCTCCCATAATTCCAGTCTGTGTGGATGATTAAGTGTGTCTACGTCCATAAAAATGTCTGCAAAAGTAAACCCCATTCTGATGCCTTCCTTGCCCTTTAGATAAGAAGCCATACACGAGCTGTGCCAATTAAAAATTACATTACAGTCAAGATAACCCAACAATATCATTCCATGCATTCTAACTTTGACATTGCAGAGCAGGCCTTACCTTGCAAGTAAATCAGATATTTCAAGCAACCTCATTTCATTATTAATGATCTTTAAATATTAAAATGAATCTCTCACTCATGACACTGATTATTGGAAGCAAGTAGTGCTGCAGTACAGAACCCAAACAACCTCTTTCACCTAACTATCATTCTACAACAAGTTTATGGTTTCATACCACATATCCATTTTGGTTCTCTGGAAGTAAGTAAATATTTCCAGAATATGCCCAATGACCATTGGCTCTTGGTTATGTTTCATTCCCTTGCTTCTCCCATTCCAACAGTTCAAATATGACAGAAGTTATTGAACAATAAATTTTAGTGTAACAGTGATTAGAAGTTTTGGTGTGGTGTAATAAGAAATGGTTCTTTCAGGTTGTTATAGCCGGTGGTGGTAATGGGGACAAGCTCCCATGACCTATTAGCTGCTCCCAATGACATGCACCTCAAATAGCCTCTGACAGTCAAGTCTAACTCCTGATATTCATGTGTGGCTTAGCTACTAACCGTAGTGGAATTGTTTCTATGGACAGGAGAAGAGGCGAAGGCTGGTTACTGGCATCTTAAAACCAGTCGCTTTGGGCAGATGGGGCTCATCAGCCGTGGTTGGCAGCTCATCTAGGAGAAGGAAGACTCTGATCTCAAACCTCCACTGCCTTGCGGCTATACCCACTCATGGGGAAGGCTTTGGGAGTAAACCCAGAGGGAAATCCAGAGCTGGAGTCCCTAAGACAGTCCTATATCGAGTTCAATGTTGACTGGCAACTCCTGCGATGCTGCTGGTGTCAAACTGTATCTGTCTCTGCCGTTCCTTTGGGTTCATCAGATGCGTGGAGAGGGGGGCCTGCTGCATGGGCAACAGCTTACTCTACATATCTTATTGCCCAAGCTTGCGTATCTAGACAGCTAGTACGCAACATCCATGATCAACTCTGACTGATGGAGGACTCAATAAGAAATTAACAACAGGGATGAGGTTGTGACATTTCTTCACTGTGGATATGAAGTTCTCCATACTAAGTACAAACCTTGTAAAGTTCCTTCTAGTATCATACTCATCTCTATTATAACAATGTGAAATTAATAAATCCATTTCTGACACTTCCACATGCTGCATATATATTACATCTGTCGCACAATGATTTTCTATCCCCTTTTTAGACTGTCAACAGAAGGCAGATACCCATCGCCATTCCATTAACCAGCTCCCTTAGTGCAGATACAAAGATCAACTCTGGGGCATCCCTGCTCGTACTGCTTCAGCGTACAATATGCAGTGATTATCCATCATTAAAATTTTATATAACTTATTTGACTTCATTGCAAGACCACAGAAAGATAGGAAAAAGAACGAAGAGTGCTTATGACTAACCATGCTTGGTTTAGTTAGTCATATGCTCCCATCTGAATGAGTAGCTTGTGGGTTTGAACACTACTCCAGAAAGTGAATATATGAACCAGCTTCACGCAGTACCACCTTATCAGATGTGTTGTCCAACAGAAAGTTCTGCCCTGGCGGTTGATCAGAAAGATTTCCTTCAGCTTTTCAAAACAAAACAATGCATTCTTCTAGTGATTTGAAGAACATTCTTTCCTGAATTAATAGCAGCAAACCAAGTTTGATCGGCAGATTTTTCAGTGCAGTTTGTGATATCTTGCAGCACTTAAAACAATGTCTATATTCCAAAATAATCATCAATGTTTTTAATTTTACCTAGAGTATTTGTTGTGTGTTAAGACTGATTATAAGGAAAACTTTCCTTGTAAATCCTTGGACAGGGAATTTCAGATATTGCAGCCAGACGCATGAAGTTTAGCAATGAAAAATGCTAGAAGCCATTTCAAATTAGGGATTTCACATATCAGGGAAAAAACAATTTTTGATTCAATGTTTAAACATGTCATGTAACATCTGCAAACATCCAAAGAAAGTTGAAGGGCAATTTCACAACAGGAAAGGTCTAGTGTTGAAAGCTTTTGCTGGATCATGATTGGTCAGGTGAAAAGGTTAACCTCCTGAACAAATTGGAAAATGAGTACAATGGCAACTATTATCTACAAACAAAAATATCATTGTTTCAGTCTGTTAATCACACCTGCAGTGAAGAACTGCTGAGTTCATAGGCATTTATTGGGCTTTCTTTTAATACATTTTGCAATGGAAACATCTTCAATGAATTGCACACTGTTTCGCTTTAAAGCAGAGTGTTGTCTTAATTCCTCCTTTCATGTATATATTTTTTTGCTTTCTGCCAATTTCATTTCACCACCACACCATGACTTATGGTTTATATGTTGATGCTGCTAGCTACTTACACTTAATAGTATTTGAATCTTTTATAACTCTCATGAATTAAACAGTGGGTTTACATGAATTGCGGATCATGGAAGTGTTTCATCATCTGTAATTGGCTGAGGCACAGCATTGCAGTATTCTTGCTTTGGGCCAATTATATCTATAAGAGGAATGGATTCCAGTCCCTGCAGATAGAAATCAAGATAATAATAATCATAATAATAGTTCCTCAGCTACACATATAAAGATGTCATTGGTTACCACTTTAGCCTCCAACCTGATGGCATGAACATCGATGTCTCCTTCCAGTATTTTTTATTCTTTTCTTTCCCCTCCCCCTTCCCTCTTCTTCTACTCCTCGCTCTGGCCTCTTGACTTTTCTTCTCACCTGCCTATCACGTCTCCCCCCGGATCCTCTCCTCCTTCCCTTTCTCCCTTGGTCCATTCTCCGCTCCTATCAGATTCCTTCTTCTCCAGCCTTTTACCTTTTCAACCCACCTGACTTCACCTATTGTCTTCCAGCTATCCTCTTTCCTCTCCCCCCACCTTTTTATTCTGGCGTCTTCCCTCTTCCTTTCCAGTCCCAAAGAAGGGTCTTGGCCTGAAATGTCAACTGTTTGTTCATTTCCATAGATGCTGCCTAACCTGCTGAGTTCCTCCAGTATTTTATGTATGTTGCTTTGGATTTCCAACATCTACAGAATTTCCTATGTTTGTGATTTGTGGGTCTTTCAGTTTTTGTAGATTCTCCCCTCTGCTTTTGTAGTAACAGTGTAGTGGTTATTCATTTGACCAGAAATCCAGAGACCCAGATTAATGTTCAATGTGAAGTGAACACATTAATTTAGTGATTCCCTTTGGAGAAGCAAGCTTGATGCTACAGACGATAGCAACATGCTTGAATGTTATCTGCCCTCTGAAGTGGCCAAACATGTTGTCAAGTTGCAACATGAAAGAAACATAAATGCCAATGTGCAATAAATGAGCCTCACTGTGTTATTTTCCAGCAGCTACCTCTGAGCTCCAGTACCTTCTTCAAGCAGTCCACCCAATATGGGAGCCAGGTCAGTGGACGTTGGCGGCGAATCATGGCTCAACTGAGCCCAGTTCTGTTCTCACCTGAAGTCCAGTATGGGTTGCTGGCTATAACTACCATAAAATGTAGGTGGATTATCACAACAGTTGCAAATGGTGTTCAAACGATGCAACCCCACAGAAAATTCAGCACAGATTATACATTCAAGCTGTAACTCTAAGATTTATACAAGTAAATATTTTTTGTAACTCTATATTCTTCATTCCGTTTTCCTTTTTTACTACCACAATGTCCTTATGTATGGAGTGGTCAGTCTGGATGGCATGAAATCAACAGCTTTACACTGTGACAAGATAAACCAATTCCATTTCCTTGTATTTAATTATTTATTGGGGTACAGAACAGAATAGGCCCTTCTGGCCCTACAAGCCATTCAGATTGTGGGAGGAAACTGGGGCACCCGGAGGAAACCCACACATTCCACTGGGAGGACTTACAATCTCCTTACAGAAGATGTGAGGATTGAACTCCAAACTCCAACGCCCTGAGCTGTAATAGTGTTGTGCTAAACACTGAGCTACTGTGGCTAGAACCAAAGGAGTAGTCTAGTAGTACAATTAGTAGGGCTGCTGTCCCACAGCTGCAGTGACCAAGGTTTCAGTACTGTCTCTGTCGAGTTTACTTGTTCTCCCTGTGGCTGTGTGGCTTTGCTCCAGGTGCTTCAGTTTCCTCCCACATCCCAAAGTCACATGGGTTGGTAAACTAACTGACCACTGTAAATTGTCCCTAGTGTGTGGTTGAGTGGTAACTCAGAGACGAGTTAATGGGAAAGTGGAGCAAATCAAATAGGATTAGTGTCTGATTAATGCATATGGGTGCTTGTTAATCAGTGTCACCTTGGTGGACAAAACGCCCTGTTCCTGTGCTGCAGAACTTCCACGTAGTGATGCTGAGATGTAAACTAGTTTTCTTTGTTGTGTTCATATCATACTCCTTTTTTTTGAAATTTTTAACAACATCAACCCAATAAATGGGGGTCATCTATCACCATGACCTTGAGTCCAGTTGAAGGGTCTCAACTGCATTTCCCTCTGTAGCTGCTGCCTGTCCTATTGAGTTCCCCCAGTGTTGTGTGCATTGCTTTAGGTCCCAGTGTCTCAGTCCTTTGTGTCCTCATATCACCAACTGAGATTCATTCCAAGATGTTTTCATTGCTTTCAACAGGGTTGGTCCCAAGTTGTGCAACTTATTTTCGAAACTTTACCTTCTGTTCCATTCTCCCTCCTCCTTTAAAACACTTCCTAAAACTGAAGCAAAAACAACCTGCTGGAAGAACTTAGCAGTTAGAAGCACCTGTGGAGACAAAGGGATAGTTGACATTTCGGGTTGAGACCCTGCATCAGTACTGAGAGCAAAGAGCAAAGAGCAGAGATAGCCTTTAGCTATAATAGTGGGACAGAGGGTTGAGGCAGGTTCTGGACTGAGAGGTTCACTGGTTGGAAAGAATCTGGACTAAACTGGCCACAGATGTTATAGGCACTCTTGTTGGAGTGTAGGATTACAGCCCAGCAGCTGTCAGCAGCTATACAACAGTCAATAAAGGGAGTGTTTCAGAATTTGACAGGTCAGACCAGGATACACTCACTGCCACAACTGTGAGCTGGGATAACAAGAAGAGACGTGATGATGTTTTGGATATTTTCCCGAATTACTTTGTAATGGTGCTTTATCTAGTCCTTCCCTTCCTCCATAAGGTGTATTTTTCTCAGAAATCAGAACTGATTCATTAGCAGCACCATCATGCCACTTTCAAAACTGAGTAATTTATACATTGCGCTGTACTGTTGACACAGAACAACAGATTTCACAACATATGTCAGTGATAAGAAACCTGATTCTGATTCTGTTTCTGAAATTGTTCTACAGGCACAGCTATCTTCCTTTATCTTGGCCAAGCACCTTTTCTTCAGCTTATAATGGTACACAAGCTTGTGCATTCTAATACCAGAAATGTGGTCCAACAGGACTTCTTCCCATCTAGTAGTGCCAATGATGACCAGACAACAGATGGAACCTGTCACATAAATGGATTCATCATACTGTAGCCTTGTTACCTTGTGGAAATTTCCTTCAAAAATCAAGCAGATTTCTGAAATAATAACCATGTTTTCATCAGCTGTGATTGTAATAATATCAGAAGCAAAAAATACATGAACCCTTGGAGAACAGATCCGACCTGTGCAATTCCCAGTGTTTTATTGAGCTAGTGCTGCGCTGTGTGGCTTGTGATTTGGTAGGGCTTTAGTTTGAGTTCATAATATGTTCTTTATCGGATTCCATTTGCCCTGCAGTTGTTGTTTTTTAAGTGTACAATTGCATGGGAGAGGGAAGTGTCACAGTCACGGACTTTGCTGCGGAGCCTGGGTGCCCTCTCAGGTGGGCATCGAGAGGGGTCGGTAATCACACTCGTGAGTTTGCTCGTTCCAGCCAATTAGGTCTTCTTGGTGGTTTTATTTAACTCCCTTCCTTTCGTTTCAGTCTTGATCAAAGCACAGCTAGGGCAATGCTTCCTGCTTACCTTAGTCCACGTTCTGGGAAAGTAGATTACAGTTTAGATTGATGCTGTAAAGGGCTGGTATTAGTTTAGTATCAAGTTACTGCTTCCAAGTCTGAGTGACGGTGTTAGATTGTTCTTTGAGAGTTTAGTTAGTGGCCCTGTTGGCTTAGCGCTCCTTTTGTTCTGTACAGTTCTTATTAAAATTCAGTAAACTGTTCAATTGCTTCAGTGTCTTTCCCTCTGCACTCAGACCATCACCGAACCCTGTGACTGCAAGACTCAAACATCAATGGACCCAGTGGAGAAACAACAGCTACCACGGCCCTGAAGTTGGTTGGTCAGGTAGGAGAGAAGTTAAAGTCAGTGGGGTCTGGGTTGGCAGAAATGGCCCACACAGTGCAACATCTACTCTTTGATCAGCAAGCCCAGCCCAAACCGAAGATGGAGGAGCCGTTAAAGTCAGTGGAGTCCGGGTTGGCAGAAATGGCCCATGCAGTGCTACAACTACTTTCAGAGCGGCATATACAGTCCACGCAGGAAGGACTGGTGTCAGCATTTGCAGCGATGTTCTGCAACTCACCACAGCCTGGCAGCCATTACTGCCCCCGCTGCTGATCAGCAGCTTTCTGTCAGGACAGTCCCACTCCCAGCACTGGCACCTCCCCACCCTCCTCTATAACAGTCTCATCAGCCTCGGCCACTAACGCCCCAATCCCCTTGGCAACTTCCAGACCAGAACCAAGCATCACTCTGCCAGGCAGATACTGCAGTGACCCTGATAGCTGCAGGAACGTTATTACCCAGTGTCAGCTAACTTTCCAAGCCCAGCCAGGTCAGTTCAGTGACAATGCATGTAAACTGGCTCACTCAGATACACCCTCACTCAGCCTGTCCAGCACTCTACAAGAACAAGGTTGCCCTGAAGTCCAATCTTTCTAGCAATTTGTAGTTGAGTTCAAGAGCGTGTTTGATCTTCCACTACAGCGTCAGGGCACTGCCCACTGACTCCCGGATCTGCGCGAAGGAAAAGGGCAGTGCGGGACTGTGCAATGAATTTCCACACGCTTGTGTTTGACGTGGGATGGAATGAGAGATCCCTCACTGCTGTTTTCCAGCATGGGCTGAGCAGAGGGGTCCAACATGACATCGCAATGCATGACAAATAGGTCATCAGCCTAGGTGACCTGATAAATCTGGCATTCGAATAGTTAACCAGGCAACTGAGCAGTGCTGAGAGAGAACGTCCCAAGCCTCTTACGCTTTAGATCACAGTTTGTCTTCACCCTCTCTCCCATGCAGACAACAAAGGAGCTTCTGTAGGTGGAGAGCATGCACCTCTCAGGAGGAATGAGATTGGTACCGGAGAACACGTTGCTGCCTCCACTGTGGCTCTCCAAGACACGGTCAGGCATCATGTTCCAAGTGCCCAGTAAAAGTGGAGATCCATCAGTAAGAAGGGGAATTCTGACAGATCAATTCTTCCTGCAAGCATCTTCCCCTAATCACATAATGCTCCTAGCTTCCTTGTCGTGGGTCTCAAACCCATGAGCTTCAGGTATTTATTGACACCAGGGCAACTGGAAACCCCAGGGGTATCTCTCTGGCTCAAAGGTGGGGAGTTCCCAGTCGGAGAATCTTGGAATAAAAGGCGACGCGGCAGGTTGTAACACCATAACAGCAACTGTTAATCTCCTCTTTCGCTGTGAAATTGGTGATATCTCTCTGTCCCTTGTTAATGAGAGAGAGAGCCTGTGGCACGTCGAACTGTAGTGTAAACAATAGTTTTTGTTGACTACAGATCATGGTCTCTCTTTGGGTGCTTTGCTATTTGATTAATGAGTGGTGGGGGCTGACACATTTTGCTGAAACAGGCGGGGGAGGGGGAGGTTGATGCGTTGGGGCTTGCGCAGGGAGGGGAGGGGGAGGGGGGACAGGGGGCTTTGGGGTTCTAATGTTTTACTGTCGTTCATTCTTTTGGGGTTCTTCCGTGTCTCGAGGATGCCTGTGAAGACCAAATATTTCAGGTTGTATTCTGTGTACATTCTCTGGATGGTCGGCCTCTAGGCACCAGCAAGATCCACCTTGCCACAGTACCCTCCAACTTGTGCTGGAAGACAACGGCTCTCTCTCCATCTTGTTGGTTCACTGAATTGCCAATGGTGCATGGCCTTCCCTGGCTACCTCGACAAAACCCATGGATTGATCAGTCTCCAAGAGTGGGGACTGGCATGTCTGCCAAGGTCCAGCTCAAGCCCCTGTCAGCCTGTCCCCTTCTGTGCCAACTGTTAGTGTGGACCTGTCTGGTGTCCCGGCTGAATATGCTGACCTTCTTGAGGTCTTCAGGAAGAAAAAGGCCCCCTCTCTACCTCCACATCGGCCCTACGACTGCACCATTAACCTCTTACCCAGTACTGGTCCTCCCCAGGATTGACTCTTTTCCCTCTCTTGTCCTAAAATGGTGGCCATGGAAGAATACATCAAGGAGGTATTGGCCTTAGGATTTATCTGTCTGTCAACCTCGCCAGCAGGGGTGGGCTTCTTTTTTGTGAGCGAGAAGAATGGCACGTTTTGTTCCTGCATTGGTTATCAGCCCCTCAATAACATCACAGTGAAGAACTGCTACCCTCTTCCTCACTTGCTCCTGCATTTGCCCATCTCCAAGGAGCAAACATATTCTCCAATCTGTGCAATGCTTACAGCCTGGTTTGCATCCGACAAGGGGACAAGTGGAAGAGAGCATTCAAGAACTCAATTGGCCATTATGAGTACCTCGTGATGCTCTTTGGTCTGGACAATGTCCCTCCTGTTTTACAGGCCCTGGTTAACTATGTTGAATCAGTTTGTTTTTGCGTAATTGGCCAACATTCTTATCTATTCCCACTCTCACCAGGAACATGTCCAGAGAATTCTCAGATGGTTCCTCGAGAACAGCCTTTATGCCAAGCCAGAGAATGTGATTTCCACAAAGAACAGGTGTCGTTCTTGAGTCTTATCCTCACTCCTTCCAGTGCTCAAATGGTCCAGTGTAAAGTTCATGCAGTCACAGAGTGGCCCAGTCCATCTGCGGTCAAACAGGTGAGATGCATCATGGGGTTTGCAAACTTTTATCACTGCTTCATTAGAAGCCTCAGTTCCATAAATGCACTCAGCAAGAAGAGCTGCTGAGCAGTTGGTCCAAGTCCAACACTACAAGCACACGTGGATAAAGGCGAGGGCTTCTCTTCTGTGTACTCAGAAACAATATGCCCAGCAGGCTGATCAGCTCTGCCAGCAGGCGTGGCCTCTCAAGCCATGGTAGAAAGTCTGGCTGGCATCTAGAGATCTTCCTTTGAGAGTAGAGAGCTTCAAGTTGGCCCCACACTAGCTGGGACCATTTGTAGTGGAGAATGCTCCTATAGACTATACCTACCATCATCAATGAAGATTCACTCAGTATTCCATGTTTCCCAACTCAAACTTATGCCATCTTCCCCCTTGCTCCAGTCACACCCGCTTCCCCCCCACCCCCGTCCCCGTCCCCGCTTCGTGGATGCTGTAACACCAAAACATAAAAACTAATCAAAATAAAAACAAAGAATGAACAAGAATGCTTAATCAAACAATATATTTACAATATTACTGAAATATTAAATACACAACACTCCTCCCTGCTTAGCTATAAACTCCAACTCAATAGAGAATGAATCTCAACTCAAATATGTAATGTATTACTCTCAAGTCATCTATACACAGACACACGCACACACACACACATTATGCAATATTATACAACTACTATCTGTGTTGTGTTAGGATGTAACCAGGATGCTGTGACATCCACAGCATAGAAAATTCTTAATTTTTCCATTCAGGCCTAAAGATTTAGTCATAGTATAGTCCTAGTCATACTTTATTAATCCCGGGGGAAATTGGTTTTCGTTACAGTTGCTCCATAAATAATAAATAGTAATAAAACCATAAATAGTTAAATAGTAATATGTAAATTATGCCAGGAAATAAGTCCAGGACCAGCCTATTGGCTCAGGGTGTCTGACCCTCCAAGGGAGGAGTTGTAAAGTTTGATGGCCACAGGCAGGAATGACTTCCTATGACGCTCTGTGCTGCACCTCAGTGGAATGAGTCTCTGGCTGAATGTACTCCTGTACCCACCCAGTACATTATGTAGTGGATGGGAGACATTGTCCACGATGGTTTGCAACCTAGACAGCATCCTCTTTTCAGACACCACCGTGAGAGAGTCCAGTTCCATCCCCACAACATCACTGGCCTTACGAATGAGTTTGTTGATTCTGTTGGTGTCTGCTACCCTCAGCCTGCTGCCCCAGCACACAACAGCAAACATGATCGCACTGGCCACCACAGACTCGTAGAACATCCTCAGCATCGTCCGGCAGATGTTAAAGGACCTCAGTCGCCTCAGGAAATAGAGACGGCTCTGTCCCTTCTTGTAGACAGCCTCAGTGTTCTTTGACCAGTCCAGTTTATTGTCAATTCGTATCCCCAGGTATTTGTAATCCTCCACCGTGTCCACACTGACCCCCTGGATGGAAACAGGGGTCACTGGTACCTTAGCTCTCCTCAGGTCTACCACCAGCTCCTTAGTCTTTTTCACATTAAGCTGCAGATAATTCTGCTCACACCATGTGACAAAGTTTCCTACTGTAGCCCTGTACTCAGCCTCATCTCCCTTGCTGATGCATCCAACTATGGCAGAGTCATCAGAAAACTTCTGAGGATGACAAGACTCTGTGCAGTAGTTGAAGTCTGAGGTGTAAATGATGAAAGGGAGACAAGACAGTCCCCTGTGGAGCCCCAGTGCTGCTGATCACTCTGTCGGACACACAGTGTTGCAAGCACACGTACTGTGGTCTGCCAGTCAGGTAATCAAGAATCCATGATACCAGGGAAGCATCCCCCTGCATCGCTGTCAGCTTCTCCCCCAGCAGAGCAGGGTGAATGGTGTTGAACGCACTGGAGAAGTCAAAAAACATGACCCTCACAGTGCTCGCTGGCTTGTCCAGGTGGGCGTAGACACGGTTCAGCAGGTAGACGATGGCATCCTCAACTCCTAGTCGGGGCTGGTAGGCAAACTGGAGGGCATCTAAGTGTGGCCTGACCATAGGCCGGAGCAGCTCCAGAACAAGTCTCTCCAGGGTCTTCATGATGTGGGAGGTCAATGCCACCGGTCTGTAGTCATTGAGGCCGCTGGGGCACGACGTCTTCGGCACAGGGACGAGGCAGGACATCTTCCACAGCACAGGAACCCTGCGGAGCCTCAGGCTCAGGTTGAATACATGGCGAAGTACTCCACATAGCTGAGGGGCACAGGCTTTGAGCACCCTGGTACTGACACCATCCGGTCCTGCAGCCTTGCTTGGGTTGAGACGTTTCAGCTGTCTTCTGTGGAGGATTTTTAATTGTTGTGGGATAATGTCTTTCCTGACAAGTGAGGGTCATTCTGCTCAGCAGGTGAGACTTGTGGCTGTGAAACAATCTCAGATTCTGGGACCTCCTCTGTGGTGGTTGCAGGAGTTGACTCTGGAACTGCAGGAAATGGTTCTGACAGCTCTGGACACCTTTCTTTAACAATTGACTCTACTCTTCTCAACTGATTGACGTGCCATCTTCAGATGATATCAGATGCAATCTCCACTGTGTAGGAGAGTGTCCATTTCTGTCCTTAATTTTTCCAACTACCCACTTTTGATATCTCCATAGTCCTCCACCAGAACTGCTTGTCCGGAGGTGAAACATTGAAGGTTCTTGTTGGAGGAGCCCTCAATTTAACTCAGCAATTTGTCCTGCCTACTCCTCTGAGATTGGGTTTGAGGAGATCCAAGCATGAACACAAGGGACGGCCCAGCAACAGCGTATCTGGTGATTTGTTGGTTGTGGAGTGTGTTGCATTATGATATGCAAGGAAGAAATCGGTGAGCTTCAGATTCAGTGTCCGTGTCATGTGTTTTGCTGACATTGTTCACAGTGTATTCTGTAGACACTGGACAAACCTTTCTGCCAAACCATTTGTCAGTATGTTGTAGATGTAATATGTCTTATTCCATTCCTTTTCAGGAATGATTGAATCTGTTCTGCCACAAACTGTGGTCCATTGTCACTTCCTAAGTGATCTGGAACACCAATCCCTGAGAAGAGGCTTCTCAACACATCGACATGTGCAAGGCTGTAGTGGAGTCTATTGGGAACACTCCTGGCCACTTTGTCCCTGCATCCACTATTACCAAGAAACTTGTGCCCATGAATGGTGCGGCAAAATCCACATGAACCCTCTGCCAGAGTAATGCAGGCCATTCCCAGGGATGGACGTGTTGGTATCCTGAACAGTGCATGATAAGCTGCTTGATCTGCTGATCTGTCCCAGGCCACCAGACAAAGTTCCGAGCCAACTCTTTCATTTTAAGCATGCCCAGATGTAACTCCTCCAACACTTTATCCCTCAGCTTGGATGGTACGACAACTCTCAATCCCTACATAAGGCAAGTTCATCCCGGCGCTGGTAAAAAATGAAGGAATTAAATTTCTACTGCACATTCCAGCCATTTTGGGTAACAATGTAGACCTAATACAGTGTGGGGTCTTTTCTGGTTTCTCTTTGGGTCATCTCTGCCATAATAGAGAGACTTTCGATTGGCATTAGGAAGAATATGTCAGGGGGAGTGTCGTCGTTTGGAAAAATTTCAGGTATTTCCTTTTCCAAGAGTAAATTGAACAATCCATCAGCATTTCCATGATTAACTGTCCTCTTGAATTCAGTCTTGTAGTTGTGTCCTCCAAGAAACAGAGCCCATCTCTGCATTTGTGCTGCTCCTGTCAGTGGAACAGCCTTCTGTGCATTGAAAATGGACATTTGTTGTTGATGATCAGTAATAAAGGTAAACTCTCCCCTATACAGGTACTGGTTGAAATGTAAGCTTTCATATTGTAAATTTCAAGGCTGCTCAGTCCTGTGTCACTCTTCATTGTTTGCACAGTCTCATGGTGTAATGCTTCCCCATCATTTCAGCAGGCAGCGTTTTCCTATCAGCTGACATTTTATTGCTAATGATCAAAAGTAGTCACATTTCATCTCTGACTATCATTGCAATTTTCCTCCTTATTCCCAGAAGAATTTTGAGAGATTCAGTTCCAGAAGGTTGGCAAATGTTCATAGAAACATAGAAACATAGAAAACAGGTGCAGGAGTAGGCCATTCGGCCCTTCGAGCCTGCACCGCCATTCAGTATGATCATGGCTGATCATCCAACTCAGAACCCCGCCCCAGCATACCCTCCATACCCCCTGACTCCCGTAGCCACAAGGGCCATATCTAACTCCCTCTTAAATATAGCCAATGAACTGGCCTCAACTGTTTCCTGTGGCAGAGAATTCCACAGATTCACCACTCTCTGTGTGAAGAAGTTTTTCCTAATCTCCGTCCTAAAAGGCTTCCCCTTTATCCTCAAACTGTGACCCCTCGTTCTGGACTTCCCCAACATCGGGAACAATCTTCCTGCATCTAGCCTGTCCAATCCCTTTAGGATTTTATACGTTTCAATCAGATCCCCCCTCAATCTTCTAAATTCCAACGAGTATAAGCCTAGTTCATCCAGTCTTTCATCATATGAAAGTCCTGCCATCCCAGGAATCAATCTGGTGAACCTTCTTTGTACTCCCTCTATGGCAAGGATGTCTTTCCTCAGATTAGGGGACCAAAACTGCACTCAATACTCCAGGTATGGTCTCACCAAGGCCTTGTACAACTGCAGTAGTACCTCCCTGCTCCTGTACTCGAATCCTCTTGCCATAAATGCCAGCATACCATTCGCCTTTTTCACCGCCTGCTGTACCTGCATGCCCACTTTCAATGACTGGTGTATAATGACACCCAGGTCTTGTTGCACCTCCCCTTTTCTTAATTGGCCACCATTCAGATAATAATCTGTTTTCCTGTTTTTGCCACCAAAGTGGATAACTTCACATTTACCCACATTAAATTGCATCTGCCATGAATTTGCCCACTCACCCAACCTATCCAAGTCACCCTGCATCCTCTTAGCATCCTCCTCACAGCTAACACTGCCGCCCAGCTTCGTGTCATCCGCAAACTTGGAGATGCTGCATTTAATTCCCTCATCCAAGTCATTAATATATATTGTAAACAACTGGGGTCCCAGCACTGAGCCTTGTGGTACCCCACTAGTCACTGCCTGCCATTCTGAAAAGGTCCCGTTTATTCCCACTCTTTGCTTCCTGTCTGCCAACCAATTCTCTATCCACATCAATGCCATACCCCCAATACCGTGTGCTTTAAGTTTGCACACTAATCTCCTGTGTGGGACTTTGTCAAAAGCCTTTTGAAAATCCAAATATACCACATCCACTGGTTCTCCCCTATCCACTCTACGAGTGACATCCTCAAAAAATTCTATGAGATTCGTCAGACATGATTTTCCTTTCACAAATCCATGCTGACTTTGTCCGATGATTTCACCGCTTTCCAAATGTGCTGTTATCACATCTTTGATAACTGACTCTAGCAGTTTCCCCACCACCGATGTTAGGCTAACCGGTCTATAATTCCCCGGTTTCTCTCTCCCTCCTTTTTTTAAAAAGTGGGGTTACATTAGCCACCCTCCAATCCTCAGGAACTAGTCCAGGATCTAAAGAGTTTTGAAAAGTTATCACTAATGCATCCACTATTTCTTGGGCTACTTCCTTAAGCACTCTGGGATGCAGACCATCTGGCCCTGGGGATTTATCTGCCTTTAATCCCTTCAATTTACCTAACACCACTTCCCTACTAACATGTATTTCCCTCAGTTCCTCCATCTCACTGGACCCTCTGTCCCCTACTATTTCCGGAAGATTAGATTCAGAAGATTCAGATTCATCAGATTCCGGAAGATTCAGCATTATATCCTGCAGTTCATCACCTTTGTCCTGTCCTCAAAAACCTTACCAAGTAAAAGCATATCACTCTCATGATGGTAGTTTTAATTGTTGCAGCACCCTTGACCTTTTGAGTAGAGAATTCCATTTTTTTGAAGACTCAATTCCTAGTTTAATTGGGGATTGACCTGATGATACTTCACTAATTTTACCTATTTGTTGTGGATTTATCCATCAGAGCAAATATTTTCTCTGTCCTTAATTTATTAGCCTCTTTTGTCAGACGCTACACGAATTGGATCATTCCAAGATCTTCTTTATACAGAAGAATACAAGCCAAAATTTTGGTAACATGTTATAAAGCCTATATGTTCTTCTTCGGTTGTAATTCCCAAGAAATGTTGGTTCCGATTCTTTTTACATTATATGGCAATGATTTGGATAATGGAATTAAAGGCTTTGTTGTAAATTTTGCAGACAATATGAAGATAGGCATAGGGGCAGGTAGTTTTGAGGAAGTAGAGAGGTTACAGAAGGACTTGGACAGATTAGGAGAATGGGCAAAGAAATAGCAGTTGGAATACAGTATTGGGAAGTATATGGTCCTGCACTTTGGTGGAAGAAATGAAAGGGTTGACTATTTTCTAAATTAAGAGAAAATACGAAAATCTGAGGTGCAAAGGGATTTGGGAGTCCTTGTGCAAGATTCACTAAAGGTTGATTTGCAAGTTGAGTCTGTGGTGAGGAAGGCAAATGTGATGTTAGCATTCATTTCAAGAGGAGTAGAATATAAAATCAAGGATGAAATATTGAGACTTTATAAAGCAGTGGTGAGGCCTCACTTGTGGTATTGAGAGCAGTTGTGGGCCCCTTATTTTAGAAAGGATGTGCTGAAACTGGAGAGGGTTCAAAGGACTCCTTCTACTTCTGGTGTTCCCACAATCAATGGTCTCACTTTAAGGACTCTTTAACTTGTTATTTCATGCTCTCATTATTTATTGCTATTTATTTATTGGAACATTAGAGCATTGAAGTTTTTGACAAAAACAGGCCATTCAGCCCAACAAAGCTTTCTAAATTCCTATTCACATAGTCTGTTGAAATAACTATTGAGCTTAGATTTGAAAGTCTCTAAGGTACTACTTTCAACTACACAGCTAGGCAGTTTGTTCCATGTGTCCATAACTCGCTCTGTAGTGAAATGCTTCCTGATGTTAGTCTGAAATCTCACCTTAACCAGTCTCCACCTATGGCCCCTTGTCCTTGTTGATAGATTAATTTTGAAGTAGCAACTAGCATCTACCTTACCTATACCCTTAACGATTTTGAACACTTCTATCATGTCTCCTCTCATTCTAAGTCTAGTTCGGCTAAAAAGATTTAATCCTTTCAATCTTTCTTCATAGCTCATACCCTGCAGACCTGGACTGAATCTAGTTGCCTTTCTCTGGACTCTCTCCGGTGTCATCACATCCCTCAGACAATATGGACACAGTACTCAAAGTGTGGCCTCGCAAGTGCATTATACAGCATAAGGAGAATGTCTCTAGGTGTGAACTCCACTGAGCATATTATATAGCCTAACGATTTTTGAGTACTGTTGGGGGGGACAGCTTACCCGAGGGAAGCGACAGTGGCCGTGCCTCCGGCACAGAGTCTGGCCCTGTAGCTCAGAAGGGTAGGGAAAGGAAGAGGAGGGCAGTAGTAATAGGGGACTCGATAGTTAGGGGGTCGGATTGGCGATTCTGTGGACGCAGTCAGGAGACCCAGATGGTAGTTTGCCTCCCTGGTGCCAGTGTCCGGGATATTTCTGATCGTGTCCAAGATATCCTGAAGTGGGAGGGTGAGGAGCCAGAGGTCGTGGTACACATAGGTACCAATGACATAGGTAGGAAAAGGGAAGAGGTCCTGAAAGGAGAATATAGGGAGTTAGGAAGGGAGTTGAGAAAAAGGACCGCAAAGGTAGTAATCTCGGGATTACTGCCTGTGCTACGCGACAGTGAGGGTAGGAATGGAATGAGGTGGAGGATAAATGCGTGGCTGAGGGATTGGAGCAGCGGGCAGGGATTCAAGTTTTTGGATCACTTTTTGGCGCAGGTGTGACTTGTACAAAAAGGACGGGTTGCACTTGAATCCTAGGGGGACCAATATCCTGGCGGGGAGATTTAGCAAGTTTACTGAGGAGACTTTAAACTAGAATGGTTGGGGGGTGGGACTCAAATTGAAGAGACTAGGAGAGAGGAGTTTAGTTCACAAATAGAGAAAGCTAGTAGACAGTGTGTGAGGGAGGACAGGCAGGGGACAGAGAAGGGGAGCGTTCAGACTGAAGATGTAGGGGAGAAGGAAGAAAAAGATAATAAAGTTGTTTGCAGCATTAGGGATAAACAGAGAGTAAGAGGTGGAGAGGTTCTTAAATGCATCTATTTTAATGCTAGGAGCATTGTAAGAAAGGTGGATGAGCTTAAAGCATGGATTGATACCTGGAAATATGATGTTGTAGCTATTAGTGAAACATGGTTGCAGGAGGGGTGTGATTGACAACTAAATATTCCTGGATTTTGTTGCTTCAGGTGTGATGGAATCAGAGGGGCAAGAGGGGGAGGTGTTGAATTGCTTGTCAGAGAAAATATTACAGCGGTGCTTTGGCAGGATAGATTAGAGGACTCGTCTAGGGAGGCTATTTGGGTGGAATTGAGGAATGGGAAAGGTGTAGTAACGCTTATAGGGGTGTATTATAGACCACCTAATGGGGAGCGAGAATTGGAGGAGCAAATTTGTAAGGAGATAGCAGATATTTGTAGTAAGCACAAGGTTGTGATTGTAGGAGATTTTAATTTTCCACACATAGACTGGGAAGCCCATTCTGTAAAAAGGGCTGGATGGTTTAGTGTTTGTAAAATGTGTGCAAGATAGTTTTTTGCGGCAATACATAGAGGTACCAACTAGGGAAGGGGCAGTGTTGGAGCTCCTGTTAGGGAATGAGATAGGGCAGGTGACGGAGGTATATGTTGGGGAGCACTTTGGGTCCAGTGATCACAATGCCATTAGTTTCAATATAATTATGGAGAAGGATAGGACTGGACCCAGGGTTGAGATTTTTGATTGGAGAAAGGCTAACTTTGAGGAGATGCAAAAGGATTTAGAAGGAGTGGATTGGGACAATTTTTTTATGGGAAGGATGTAATAGAGAAATGGAGGTCATTTAAACGTGAAATTTTGAGGGTACAGGATCTTTATGTTCCTGTTAGGTTGAAAGGAAGGGTTAAAAGTTCGAGAGAGCCATGGTTTTCAAGGGATATTGGAAACTTGGTTCGGAAAAAGAGAGGGATTGACAATAAATATAGGCAGCAAGGAGTAAATGAGGTGCTTGAGGAATATAAAGAATGTAAAAAGAATCTTAAGAAAGAAATTAGAAATGTTAAAAGAAGATATGAGGCTGCTTTGGCAAGTAAGGGGAAAATAACTCCAGAAGGTTTCTACAGTTATATTAATAGCAAAAGGATAGTGAGGGATAAAATTGGTCCCTTAGAGAATCAGAGTGGACAGCTATGTGTGGAGCCAAAAGAGATGGGGGAGATTTTGAACAATTTCTTTTCTTCACCAGAGAGTAGTGGCGGATAACTGTTTGTCAGATTGGAGGCCGGTGACTAGTGGTGTGCCTCAGGGATCTGTACTGGGTCCAATGTTGTTTGTCATATATATTAATGATCTGGATGATGGGGTGATAAATTGGATTAGTAAGTGTGCAGATGATACTAAGATAGGTGGAGTCATGGATAATAAAGTAGGTTTTCAAAGCTTGCAGAGAGATTTACGCCAGTTAGAAGAGTGGGCTGAAAGATGGCAGATGGAGTTTAATACTGATAATTGTGAGGTGCTACATTTTGGTAGGACTAATCAAAATAGGACATACATGGTAAATGGTAGGGCATTGAAGAATGCAGTAGAACAGAGGGATCTAGGAATAATGGTGCATAGTTCCCTGAAGGTGGAATCTCATGTGGATAGGGTGGTGAAAAAAGCTTTTGGTATGCTGGCCTTTATAAATCAGAGCATTGAGTATAGGAGTTGGGATGTAATGTTGAAATTGTACAAGGCATTGGTAAGGCCACATTTGGAGTATTGTGTACAATTCTGGTCACCGAATTATAGGAAAGATGTCAAAAAAATTGAGAGAGTACAGAGGAGATTTACTAGAATGTTACCTGGGTTTCATCATCTAAGTTACAGAGAAAGGTTGAACAAGTTGGGTCTTTATTCTTTGGAGCGTTGAAGGTTGAGGGGGGACTTAATAGAGGTATTTAAAATTATGAGGGGGATAGATAGAGTTGACGCAGATAGGCTTTTTCCATTGAGAGTAGGGGAGATTCAAACAAGAGGACATGAGTTGAGAGTTAAAGGGCAAAGGTTTAGGGGTAACATGAGGGGGAACTTCTTTACTCAGAGAGTGGTAGCTGTGTGGAACGAGCTTCCAGCAGAAGTGGTTGAGACAAGTTCGATGTTGTCATTTAAAGTTAAATTGGACAGCTATATGGACAGGAAAGGAATGGAGGGTTATGGGCTGAGTGCAGGTTGGTGGGACTAGGTGAGAGTAAGAGTTCGGCACGGACTAGGAGGGCCGAGATGGCCTGTTTCCTTGCTGTAATTGTTATTTGGTTATATGTTATATGGTTAATAGGCGGCCATAGTTAAAACCGTCCACTGTTGGTCCGACCAATCGGCCTCCATGCTGCCGGACTGCTTCGAGGACGTCGACTGGAAAGTCTTCCATGATGAGGATGTCTCCCAGTTGACTGATGGAGTCACGTGCTTCATCCAGAAATGCATCGACGATGTTGTCCCCCAGAAGTCAGTCAGGGTCTTCCCGAACAGAAACCCGGAATCAATAGTTCCATGCAAGCAGCACTCACAGCATGACATTGAGCTTACATCGTTGGAGATCAACTAGTCCCCCTTGTACCTACTTCCAAGCACCCTATAACTATGCCCCTTATGTTAGCCATTTCAGCCCTGGGAAAAAGCCTCTGGCTATCCACACAATCAATGCCTCTCGTCATCTTATACACCTCTATCAAGCCATTTCCCATCCTCCATCGCTCCAAGGAGAAAAGGCCAGGTTCACTGCATGCCCCCGAATCCAGGCAACATCCTTGTAAATCTCCTCTGCACTTTCTCTATTGTATCCACATCCTTCCTGTAGTGAGGTGACCAGAACTGAGCACAGTACTCCAAGTTGGGTCTGACCAGGGTCCTATATAGCTGTAACATTACCTCACGGCTCTTGAACTCATTCCCACGGTTGATGAATGCCAACACACCATATGCCTTCTTAACAATACTGTCAATCTACACAGCAGCTTTGAGTGTCCTATGGACTCAGACCTCAAGAGCTTTCAGATCCTTCACACTGCCAAGAGTCTTACCATTAATACTATATTCTGTCATCATACTTGACCTACCAAAATTAACCACTTTACATCTATTTGGGTTGAACTCCACCTGCCACTTCTCAGCCCAGTTTTGCATCCTATCAATGTCGCACTGTAACCTCTGACAGCCCTCCAGACTATCCACAACACCCCCAACCTTTGTGTCATCAGCAAACTTACGAATCCACCCTTCTACTTCTTCATCCAGGTCATTTATAAAAATCACAAAGAGTAGGGGTCCCAGAACAGATCCCTGAGGCACACCACTGGTCACCGACCTCCATGCAGAATATGACCCATCTACAACCACTCTTTGCCTCCTGCGGGCAAGCCAGTTCTGGATCCACAAAGCAATGTCCCCTTGGATCCCATGCCTCCTTACTTTCTCAATAAGCCTTGCATGGGGTACCTTATCAAATGCCTTGCTGAAATCCATATACACTACATCTACTGCTCTACCTTCATCAATGTGTTTTGTTTTTTGGCTTTGGTTTCAGTGAATCTCGCTATCTTCCTTCAAACCTTGCAGCTGATGATGTAAGGTCCACACTCTGAGCTCAAAGGCTTTAGTGTGGCTCGTACCATGCTCAGCAGTAACACTGTTGCCTCTGTGTCAGGAGATTATGGTTTTAACCTCCCCCACCCCCACTCCCCAGACCTGGACTAACTCTTCAGTACACTGTAGAAGGAGAACTATCATGGAGAAGCATGATAGTGTCGTGGTTAGCACGACACATTACAGTACAGGTGACAAGAGTTCAATTCCCACAGCTGAAATTGTACATTCTCCCCATGACCTCGTGGGTTTCCTCCCACAGTCCAAAGATGTACCGGTTGGTAGGTTTATTGTCATGGTAAACTGTCCCATGATTAGGCATGGATTAAATCGGGTGTCGTGGTCCGGTCCGTGGACTCAGGACGCTGGGTCTTTCATCTATCCCTTGTTTGAGTTAATCATAGGCACCTAATTCCCATCTTGGGGCTTGGAATATAAGTAGCCTTGAGGTTGAGTGTGGGCTGCTGGTTTGTCTTGTCAAGATCCCCTGGGAGCAACCTGCCAGAGGAAGGCTAGAGCAGCCAATTGCCATCTTTAGGCCGTGTTGGGGAACCATCCTCTCATGGAGCCTTGCTGTTGGTAGTCAGAACTGTCTTTGCGGTATGGATTCAGCTATTTCTTGGGCCAGCTGAGTGGCTGCCAGCCACTCTGAGCTAGGTAGGGATCTGGCTGTTTCCGTAGTCAGCTGAGGTTGCTGGCTGAACTGAGACTCAGAGCTTCCCTGGAGCAGAGATGGAACTGTCTGTCGTTCTTTGGTGTTTGTCTCTTCTTGTCCCCGCCTCCATGGGGTAAGTCAGGCCATTCTGCCGTTGCCCTGCAGGGGATCTGTCTTGTCTTGTCCTCGCCTCCGTGGGGTAAATCAAGCTGTTCTGCCATTGCCCTGCAGAGGGTCCTGTCTTGTCTTGTCTTGTCCTTGCCACCGTAGGGTAAGTCAGGCTGTTTTGCTGTTGACCTGCGGGGGGATCTGTCTTGTCTTGTCCTTGCCTCTGTTGGGTAAGTCCGGCCGTTCTGCCATTACCTGACGGAGGGACCTGTCCCACCTTGGTGTGGAGATGAAGTTGAGTCCCGGCTTGTCTTCAGATAAGTCCCGGCTCTATGTCTATGTTCTGTCCTGTCTCATGTTGGTGTCGTGTTAAAGATGAGTCCCGGCTTGTCAAAGGATAAGTCCCGGCTCTATGTTGATGTTTGGTTCCCAGTCTGTCTCTGAGCTCCAAGAACCCAAGCCTCGAAAATCCCGCAGCCAAGCTCCAAGAACCCCAGCCTCAAGGATTCCAAGCCAAGCTCCAAGAACCAAGCCTCGAGGATCCCAAGCCAAGCTCCAAGAACCCAAGCCTCGAGGATCCCAAGCCAATCTCAAGACCCAAGACTCCAGCCTCGAGGATCCCAAGCCAAGCTCAAGACCCAAGACTCCAGCCTCAAGCCTCAAGAGCAAAGGCCCCAGCCTGTCTCCAAGCTCAGGCCTCTAGACCCCAGTCACATCCTGTCCTGAAGCCATGTCATGTTCTTGCCTGGTTCTGGGGTCCGAGCCCGAGACACGACCCAGGTTCTGCGTCCTTGTCCTGTCTCGGGCTCAGAGTTGAAGCCTTGTCTCCTAGTCCATGGTTCCTAACGCTGGTCCCACTTTCACTAGCCCAAAGCTGCGTTCTTGTCCCTGCTCCTGGTCTGTATCCTGTCACGTCCCTACTCTAGTCAAGTCCTGTTCCTTGTACTTCAGTGTCTGTGTCTTGCAATTGGGTCTGTTCCCAGCATCCCCTTGTGACATCGGGGGTTGCTGGGCAGCATGGTTCATAAAGCCAGAAGGGCCTATTCTGTGCTGTAGAACAGATTAGTTTTACCACGTGTTCTGCAAAGATTCCTTATTCACCAGTATCTAAACAGATTATCTGGTAAATTATCACACTGGTGTTTGTAAGGACATGCTATGGACAATTTGATTGCCAGATTTCCTACACTGACATGATATCTTGCTTTATGATATTTGGTTTATTGCAAAAATATTTTCAGGGGCTACCTAAATCCAAGATATTCCCTTCTCTATAGATAAGTAGAAGCCCTCTTGTACAATTATCCCTCACACAATGTGACTCAGCCTTCAAAGTTTAGGATCATGTCCTGAGAGAGGGATTGTTTTAATTTGCAAACATTTGCTGCAAAGTCAGCTTGATATAATGGTATTTATGAAAGTCTCTCCTGGTTCTGCTTATGTAAAATGTAGTGAAGAAATTCAGAATAAAATTCCAGGTTTGACCCTGCAGGTCAAAATCTACCTTCTGTGTCAGTTCTTCCCATAAATGACATTGGTCTGTTAAGTAGCATACTCTTTGATTCTAGCAAAACTGATTTACTCTCAATGCACCTACAAGAATGTAGAGTGCAGTCTCAATGAATGTAATCTTCTACAATGCCTTACTTTGTTGCATTTGGCATATTCATTTGCTCATAATGGCTTTATTGGAACAGGTTATCTTAACTATGTCTCAACATGAATAAAAGATCTGTCTGCTCACTAATTAGTGATTTAGAGCATTACGGAAGGCACTTATTAGGTGAGGAGTAGCATCCTTCATTGTTCGTTTACCATATTGTTGAAAAAGATCATTGTTGTATTCATTGTAATACCATGGTCAAGTGAATTTGGTGATCATGTAATTCCCTGCAAAAGTTAGTCACATTTGACGCAGTATTTAAATAGTGCTGTTGGTGCAGAGGTAACCAAGGCTATCTTCTTAAACCCATCACCCCTACTGGGGCATAGACTGCTGACAGCAGCTTGCCAGAGTCCTCTGTCTTGAGTCAGTCTTTCAAATTGTATCCTTACTTTTCCATGGATGAGGATTTTGGAGCTTCTGTTGGCATTTCTGTAGCACTGGGTTTTTATGTGATGGGGTTGCTAGCCCCGTGTCCAACCCTTCTCCTTTCACAGCCGGGCTTGGGACCGTCTATGGCAGAGTTGACCAAAACTATCAACACACAGAAATATTCCAATATTGAGTATTCAGTATAATTATAACCCCACATTGCATAACATGGTCCTACCGAAGTCTGTATACTGGAGGTAATAATTCCTATGGGAACTAACATATACAGATGATCAAGAAAAGGTTAGTAGATCCATCAGGCAATCTCCATAACTTTGTGCCTAAATATATCCAACTTCTTTTCTAAAGATACTGGGAGAAGCAAGAGCTAGACAGAAATCCCAGGGCCAGTCAGGGCGAAGCTCCTCTGAAACACTGATCTTTGCCTCTCAGATGCTCAGATCAAGTCCAGGTGGTCACATTAACCAATGAGTCAAAACAAAGGTGGAGAAATTTGGTGGTGTACAGTATGCCTGCTTTGAAATTGGATTTGTTCAGAAAATTTATTAGTAACTGAAATTTAGGAATTTAAACATGAGATGTAAGCCCCAGAGTTTTCTTTCTGGACCCCTGTCTGTCTGATGCATTGACATAAGAGGAGACTAAGCACACATAATGCTGTTGAATAGCACTTCCCTAGTTTTCAATTATGTAGGCATCACCTGTAGACCACTAGCACCACTCACACAAAAGCATGACTTAACAAAACAGAAATTAACTTCAAATCTCAGAGTAAATTTATTATCAAGGTACATATATGTCACCATATACAGCCCTGAGTTTCATTTTCTTATGGGCATTCACAAAAAATACAAAGTAGTACCAAAAACCAGCACAAAACTGCACACAAACAACCTATGTGAAGAAAACAACAAACTGTGCAAATACAAAAAGAAAAATAATAATAACAATAAATAAACAATAAATATCAAGGACAGAAGATGAAGAGTCCTTGAAAGTGAATCCTTAGGTTGTGGGAACATTTCAATGACAGCAGGGCATGTAAAGTTGGGTGAAGTTATCACCTCTTGTTCAAGAGCCTGATGATTGAGGGGTAATACTTTTGTGCTGGACCCTGGGCAGACCCTCTGAAACGATAACGCCGGAAGCTGGCTGACCACCTGCCAGACTATGGAGTCCACTAAAGTAACATAACTTTAGCTGATGCGTGCTAAGTAAATTCAAGCTTAATCTCACTGTCATGTTCCTTCAACGCCCACCTGTGATTTCCCCCACCTAACCTCAAAGTGACTATAACATTCCTTATCAACAGCAGATGAACAATGGAATATGTATTCTTTCCCAGTATCCCAGTTCACTTCTTTTATGGTCAGTTCATGACTGTGTGGTATGTTGATATTTACTACATTACATCTTTTTACAACATTATGCAACTGAAAATCCTTTTTTTTCTGAGTGAACTGCAATAACAGTCAATAACAGGTCATTTTCTTTCACTTCAGGATCTTGACTAGGTGAATCCAGGCATGAATCATCCTTGATTGTCATTGAGCTGCCTAAATGACTATCGCCCGGTAACACTCACATCGACAGGGATGAAATGCTTTGAGAGGTTTGTCATGACTAGACTGAACTCCTGCCTCAGCAAGGACCTGGACCCATTGCAATTTGCCTATCGCCACAATAGGTCAACAGCAGATGCAATCTCAATGGCTCTCCACGTGGCTTTAGACCACCTGGACATCATAAACACCTATGTCAGGATGCTGTTCATCGACTATAGCTCAACATTTAACACCATCATTGAGAAGCTGCAAAAACCTGGGCCTCTGTACCTCCTTCTGCAATTGGATCCTCAACTTCCTAACTGGAAGACCACAATCTGTGTGGATTGGTGATAAAATATCCTCCTCGCTGACGATCAACACTGGCACACCTCAGGGGTGTGTGCCTAGCCCACTGCTCTACTGTCTATACTGTATAATCACATGTCTGTGTGGCAAGGCATAGCTCAAATACCATCTATAAATTTGCTGATGATACAACCATTGTTGGTAGAATCTCAGGTGGTGCCGAGAGGGTGTACAGGAGTGAGATATGCCAACTAGTGGAATGGTGCCACAGCAACAACCTGGCACTCAACGTCATTAAGACGAAAGAGCTGATTGTGGACTTCAGGAAGGGTAAGACAAAGGAACACATACCAATCCTCATAGAGGGATCAGAAGTGGAGAGAGTGAGCAGCTTCAAGTTCCTGGGTGTCAAGATCTCTGAGGATCTAACCTGGTCCAAACATATTGATGTAGTTATAAAGAAGGCAAGACAGCAGCTATACTTTATTAGGAGTTTGAAGAGATTTGGCATGTCAACAAATACACTCAAAAACTTCTACAGATGTACTGTGGAGAGCATTCTGACAGGCTGCATCACTGTCTGGTATGGAGGGGCTACTGCACAGGACCGAAAGAAGCTGCAGAAGGTTGTAAATCTAGTCAGCTCCATCTTGGGCACTAGCCTACAAAGTACCCAGGACATCTTCAGGGAGCGATGTCTCAAAGGCAGCGTCCATTATTAAGGACCTCCAGCACCCAGGGCATGCCCTTTTCTCACTGTTACCATCATGTAGGAGGTACAGAAGCCTGAAGACACACAGTCAGTGATTCAGGAACAGCTTCTTCCCCTCTGCCATCCGATTCCTAAATGGATAGTGAACCTTTTGACACTACCTCACTTTTTTTAATATGCAGTATTTCTATTTTTTGCACTTTTTAAAATCTATTCAATATGCGTATACTGTAATTGATTTACTTTTTTTTCTCTCTTCTATATTATGTATTGCATTGAACTGCTGCTGCTAAGTTAACAAATTTCACATCACATGCAGGTGATAATAAACCTGATTCCGATTCTGATTGTTGAATCATTCCAAATGAAATTTCCCTGCCTGGTACACAAGCTGACATTTTTCCAAGTGTAATAATCCTGTTTGGAGTATTGCGGGAGGGTTGGAACCACACTGTCCCGACGGTGATGACAACTGAAGCACTAGAGGGCACACCCCATCCCTGACCACACACTAGTAACAGCCATAACACAAGTTAGTGCTGGAGTCTGAAGCTGCACTCCAGCTGTACTACCCATATGTGGAAATTGGCTATCCCAAACTATTGAGCTGGTCGTGGCACAGAGCATCCACTGTCACAGTCCCGACCGTTGATTCCTCATATTCTCCTAATTCCCTTTTCCCCGTGTTCTCCCGGGCTACTTGATCGCGGCAGCTGATTCTCATCTAAACCTGCGGCATAAATACCCCGGCTTTGCATCCACTCATCGCCAGACCGTTGCTTCAGTCAGTGCAGTAATTCACGTTCCGGGCCACTTGGAATGGTGTATTCTAAGTTTTACTTCAGTACCGTGTCAAGATAAGTGTTGCCTGCCATTTGCCTTTCCATTTGCCGCTTCGTGTCAAGATAAGGATTGCCTGCTGTTTGCCTTTAAATTAAATGCTTCGTGTCAAGATATGTGCTGCCTGCCCCCTGTCTCCTGTTTGCCGTTCAGCTCCAGCAATGCCCTGTGTCAAGAAAAGTTTCGCCTGCCTCCTGCTCTTCTGTTCATCTGCGCTGTTTCCCTGTGTTAACAGGAGCATGGCATGCCGCCCGCCACTCTCCCCCAGCCATACTCATCCCCTTGTCTGCATCCCTGCTCTGCCTCATTCCGCTGTTCGTCTACACTCTCCGCTGGCTCAGTGGTTAGGCGCCGTATTTTCACCGTAATGACCCGGGTTCGATCCCCGGTCCAGCCTTGCTCACTCCTTGGCTTTCCTCTGCCTAACCCTCGCTCCCCGGCCTTCCCTGCAACCATTAATAAACACTCTTCTCATTATGCTACCTCCATGTCAGTGTCCTGCGTTTGGGTTCACCCGTTCTTCATTGCGACATCCACACATTTCCAAATTCAGTTTGTGACGGGAGAAGCAATGTCCAAAAGTTGTTAGTGTGTTACTTGGGTGTCCATCTAGTATGGCAATGCAGTTGCATGTAAACATCTGGGCTTATTAATCCAGCAAAGTATAAACATTCCCTACCTCATCATGACATCTCCTCAGAATTTGTATTTATTGACCATACGTGGGTGTCAGAGTGAAGATGAGAGTCTTATTTCCCATTCACCACTTCTCTTGAAGAGAATGGCTTTCAAAGTCCTTTTAGAGGGTAATTAACGGTCATCTATGCTGGTAGTCTGGAGTTAAACATAGGCCACGCTGGTAAAGACGGCAGATATTCTATTACGTTTGCTAGCTTTTACTCCAGGTCTTCAGATCTCTAGATGTAAGGTGACATGGAATTTAACTCATTTCTCTTGGTGGCTGTTTGCTGGCTCAGCAACCAATTGACAATGCTACCAGTACAGGATAGTCAGGAAGTTCTTCCTTCTGCCCCAGCATGGTAGTGAAAACCCTTCTCGTAGATTCTGTTGGTCCTTCCAGCACAGTAGCTCTCAGAGAACAGAAGCTTGAAATAAAACAGGCAATGCCAGAAACACGCAGCAGATCAGGCAGCATTTATGAAAGAGTTAAGGAGTTGATGCTTCAGGTCCAGGTCCAGGACCTTTGAAATTTCTGATCAATGCCTGGGAAGCTAATGGAGGCAGATACTCTCACAACATTTAAAAAGCATCTGAATGATCACTTGAACTGACAAGGCTCCGGAACAACAGCTAGTAAGTGGGATTAGTGTAGATAGATTACAATGTGCTCTCCTCTTCACTGGAGAAACCAAACACAGATTGTGCGATCATTTTGAAGAGCACCTACATTCATTGTACGGCAGTTGTGTTGATCTTCACATTGCCTGTCAATTTAATTTTTCATCCCATTTCCACTCTAACCTTTCGGTCTGTGATCTCCTGACAGAGGTCCAAAGCAAACTTGAGAAGCATCACCTAATCTCCAGTCTGGGCACATTTCAGAGTTCTGATTGAACTGTATAACTACAAGCAAACTAATTTCCTTATGTATAGAGTCACAGAGTCCTTGAGCAATACAGCACTGAAACAAGTTCAAAGTGAAATTATTATCAAAATATACTGTATGTATCCATATACAACCCTGAGAATAATTTTCTTGCAGGTGTTTACAGAAAAAAGAAATACAATAGCATTTTACAAAAGAAACTATTCATAAACAGACAAAGATTGACAAAGGATTTACCAGAGGTTTTTTCCCAGAGCTGAAATGGCTAACACGAGGGGGCATAGTTTTAAGGTGCTTGGAAGTAGGTACAGAGGGAATGTCAGGGGTAAGTTTTTTTACACAGAGAGTGGTGAGTGTGTGGAATGCACTGCCGGTGACAGTGATGGAGGCGGAGAAAATAGGGTCTCTTAAGAGACTCTTAGATAGGTACATGGAGCTTAAAAAATGGAGGGCTATGCGGTAGGGTAATTCCAGGCAGTTTCTACAGAGGTTACATGGTCGGCACAACACTGTGGGCCGAAGGGCCTGTAGTGTGCTGTAGATTTCTGTGTTCTCTGTTCAATGTTCTAACTGTGCAACTAAAAATAATACTGATAAAATGAATTGCAAGGAATTCTTAAAAGCCAGTCTCTAGGTTGTAGAATCAGTTCAGAGTTGAGATGAATAAAGTTATCCATGCTATTTCAGGGGCATGACGGTTGCAGGGTAATGACTGTTCCTGAATCTAGTGGTGTCGAACCTAAAACTTCTGTACCTTCTGCAAGAAGAGGATATGGCTTGGATGATGGGGATTTTTGATGATGGATGGTTCTTACTTGCGGTGGCACTCCAAATATACTCAAAGTTGGGGAGGGCTTTGATTGTGATGGATGGGGCAGAACCCACTACATTTTGTAGCCTTTACCATTCCTGGACACTAGTAGTTCCATTCCAGCCCATGATGCAACCAGTCAGGATCTTGTCCACTGTGCATCTATAGAA
This sequence comes from Mobula hypostoma, assembly GCF_963921235.1. Taxonomy (NCBI): domain Eukaryota; kingdom Metazoa; phylum Chordata; class Chondrichthyes; order Myliobatiformes; family Myliobatidae; genus Mobula; species Mobula hypostoma. The sequence continues at coordinate 2,645,471 of NC_086128.1, forward strand.
GTTTGTCAGAGATTTTGTTAACATGCCGAATTTCCGCAAACTCTTAAGAAAGTAGAGATGCTGTTGTGCCTTCTTTGTGATAAGATCATAAGACCATAAGATACAGGAGCAGAAATAGGCCATTTGGCCCATCAAGTCTGCATGCCATTTCATCATGGCTGATCCAATTTTCCTCTCAGCCCCAATCTCCTGCCTTCCCCTCATATCCCTTCATGTTCTGACCAATGAAGAATCTGTCAACCGCTGCCTTAAATATTCATAATGACTTGGCCTCCACAGCTGCCTGTGGCAAAGAATTCCACAGATTCACCACCCTCTGGCTCAAGAAATTGTTCCCCATCTTGCTCCAAAAGGATGCCGCTCTATTCTGAGGCTGTGTCCTCTGGTCTTAGACTTTCCCACCATAGAAAACATCCTCTCCACGTCCACTCTGTCAAGGCATTTCACTATACAATAGGTTTCAATGAGGTCACCCCTCATTCTTCTGAATTCTAATGAATACAGGCCCAGAGCCATCTGACGCTCTTCCCATGACAAACCGTCCAATCCTGAAGTTATTTTCATGAACATCTTTGAACCCTCTTTAGTTTCAACACATCCTTTCCAACATAAAGGATCCAAACCTACTCACAATACTCTAAGTGAGGCCTCACCAGTACTTTATAAATTCTCAACATTACATCCTTGCTTTTATATTCTAGACCTCTTGAAATGAATGCTAACATCACATTTTCCTTCCTCACTACAGATTCAACCTGCATATTAACCTTTAGGGAATCCTGCACAAGGACTCCCAAGTCCCTTTACACCTCAGATCTTTGTATTTTCTCAACATTTAGAAAATAGTCAACCCTTTCATTTCTTCTACCAAAGTGCATGACCAGATACTTCCCAACACTGTATTCCATCTGCCATTTCTTTGCCCGTTCTCCTAATCTGTCTAAGCACTTCTGTAGCCTCTCTACTTCCTCAGAACTACCTGCCCCTCCACCTATCTTCATTCCATCTGCAAACTTTGCAACAAAGCAATAAATTCCATCATTCAAATCAGTGACGTTAATGTAAAAAGAAGCGGTCCAATACAGACCCGTGTGGAACATCACTAGTCATCCACAGCCAGTCAGAAAAGGCTCCCTTTATTCCCACTCTTTGCCTCCTGCCAATCAGCCAATGCTCTATCCATTCTAGAATCTTTACTCTAATACTGTTAAGCGGCCTTATGTGTCTAATGCCTTCTGAAAATCCAAGTACACAACATCAACTGATTCTCCTTTGTCTATCCTGCTTGTTATTTCCTCAAGGAATTCTAACAGATTTGTGAGACAAGATTTTCCCTTGAGGAAACCATACTGACTACAGCCTACTTATCATGTGCCTGCAAGTATGCTGACCTCATCCTTAATAATCGACTCTAACATCTTCCTAACCACTAAAGTCAGACTAACTGGCCTATAATTTTCTGTCTACTGTCCCTTTCCCTTCCTGAAGGGTGGAGTGACATTTTCAATTTTCCATTCTTCTGGAACCATTCCAGAATCTATTAATTCTTAGTAATGTTGCCATGATTTCTTCAGTTACTTCCTTCAGAACCCTGGGGTAAACACTATCTGGTCCAGATGACCTACCTTCAGACCTTTCAGTTTCCCAAGCACCTTCTCCCTAGTAATAGTAACTTCACATACTTCATAACCCCTGACACCTGCAAGCTCCACTCTACTGCTAGTGTCTTCCACCGTGAGGACTGATGACATCTACCTGGTGTTCCCAGGGCAGATTTTCTGATGTAACGACACCAAGAAATTTAAAGCTACTGATCCTCTCCACCTCTGCTCCTCTAGTTGATATTCCTCCTGTGGTTGATAATCAGCTTCTTGACGTTGATGACATTGAATGAGAGGTTGTTGTTGTGGCACCATTCAACCAGACTCTCAATCTCCTCCTCTAGGCTGATTCATTACCACCTGTTCTACTCGGCTTAAACAGACCCTTCAGCCCAATGTCAATCACAGCATCCTCCCTGTTAATCCCATTTACCCATTACCCTCCAAATTCCTCCCCTGAATATACCTATCCAAATGTATCACAAATATTGCAATTATACCCATCTCGGCCACTTCCTCTGGCAGCTCATTCCAGGTCCCACTGCTCTCCCTGTCTCTAGAAGTTACCTCTTGGTCTCTTTTAAATTACTCCTTGTAGCTGTGCCATCTAGTTTTGGGCTTGCCACCTGATCCATACCCTTCATGATTTAGTTAGCTTATATGAGATCACCCCTCATTATCCTGCATTCCAGAGAATAACTATACAACATGTCCAACATCTCCCTATAACTCTGGCCTTCTAGTCCAGGGAGCATCCTTGCAAATCTCTTCTACACCGTCTCCAGTTTGACAACGTCTTTCTGATAGGATGGTGACCAAAGCTGTACACAGCACTCCAACTGCAGCCTCGTTAGTGACTTACATAACTGCAAACATAATATCTCAGTCATCTACAGTATCCGGGACATTAGCTCAGCTTGTTGCTTACTATTCCTCTTTTTCTCCTTTCTTCCTTTTTCACTTCTTTCCCTCTGGGGTAGAGGTCATGCCCAGCCTAATCCTCCTACATTCTTCTCCATTCCTTTGTCTCTGTTCTCACTCTCTGACTATTCCCATTCATTCATTGGCCAGATAACTTCATTTACAGTAATCTCCATGATTACTCTAGTTTTACACTATCAGACATCTACTCATAAACACAAGAGATACTGCAAATGTTGGAAATCCGGAGCAACTCACACAAAATACTGGAGGAACTCAGCAGGTCAGGCAGCATCTAATGAAATGAATAAGCAATTGATGTTTCTGGCCGAGACCCTTCATCAGGACTGGAAAGGAATGAAAAGGTAGGGGCAGGAGAAAGAGTACAAACAGGCAGGTTTCAAAGGTTTCAAAGGGACATTTAATGTCAGAGAAATGTATACAACATACATCCTGAAATTCTTTTTCTTCACAACCATCGACAAAAAGAGGCGTGCCCCAAAGAATGAATGACAGTTAAATGTTAGAACCCCAAAGCCCCCTCCAGCTCCCCCTCCCATACGTAAGCAGCAGCAAAGCAACGAACCCCCACCACCAGCAAAAAAGCATCAGCAATCAGCCCCCACCACTGAGCACTCAAGTGTGAGCACAGCATCAATAAAAACACAGACTTGCAGTACCCCAAAGACTACATGCTCACCCGGTATTTGACATACCACAGGCTCGCTCTCTCTCTCTCTCTCTCTCTCTCCCCCTAATAAGGGAGAAAGAGGTGTTTCCACTTCACAGCGAGAGGGGAGACATTACAAACAACTCACTGGTTTACGATGTAAAATGTCTGTTGTGTCGCTTTTTATGAGCTCTGTGCCCAAGGATCTCAGGTCTCTGGGCACACAGCCAAAAATCTTCCTGCTGCCATGGCACATTGGTCTGTCGGGAGGCCGACCTTCGATCCACCCATCTCCAGAGCCCCGAGATCCTAGGCCTCCAAAGGCAAGCCGAACTCTTAGGCCATGCCCTTGGCATGTTGGATAATGGCCAGTCGTGAAACCCTGAGAACGGGTCCCATTCCTACAAAGAACCAAACTCAGCATGTAACTCCAGGTCTTCAAAAGAACCCTGAAAGGGAAAAATAGAGATATTAAAGATGGAAATAGAGCTGTTTCCAAAGATGCAAGCAAAGCAGTCGAGGTTACAGGTGAAACCAGGTAAGGGGTAGGTAACTCCAGAAACTAATCAAAGGAAAAACACACGAGCCTGGGATAATGTGTCTAGTTAGTGAGGCATTCACAGATGACGTGGCGGTGTAATGACGTATACCAATCACCTACTTCTTAACTATAACCCGCAATGAATTATGTAAACAAACAAAGAGTGCTCAATCAAATGATATATTCACAATATTACTCAAATATCACTGAAATATTAAATACACTACAAGTAAGCAGGTGTGGGAGTGGGATGAAGTAAGAAGCTCAGAGGTGATAGGTAGAAAAGGTAAAATGCTGAAGAATAAGGAATCTAATAAGAGAGAAAGGGAAGGAGGAGGGGCACCAGAGGGAGGTGATGGCCAGGTGAGAAGAAGGGGTGAGAGAGGAACCAGAATGGGCAATGGATATATAGAGAAGGGGGTGGGGAGAAAATACCGGAAATTAGAGGAATCAATGTTGGATGCAACCCAGTCATCAAGTGAGATGTTGCTCCTCCAACCTGAGTGTGGCCTCATAGTAGCAAAAGAGGTGAGAATGTCTGAATGGGAAGTCGAATTGAAATGGGGGCCTTTTGTGATGGATGGAGCAAAAGGCCCGAAACTTCGACTGTTTATTCCTCTCCATTGATATTGCTTGACTTGCTGAGACACCTATTCAAGCACTCTCCCTGCAGTTTAATAACCTTCTTTTGTCTCCTAGCAACACACACAAAATGCTGGTGAACGCAGCAGGCCAGGCAGCATCTATTGGAAGAGGTACAGTCGACGTTTCAGGCCGACACCCTTCGTCTAAGGAAGGGTCCTGAGGAAGGGTCTCGGCCCGAAAAGTCGACTGTACCTCTTCCAATAGATGCTGCCTGGTCTGCTGCGTTCCACCAGCATTTTGTGTGTGTTGCTTGAATTTCCAGCATCTGCAGATTTCCTCGTGTTTGCGTTCTTTTGTCTCCTTCCCAGTTCTGACAAAGAGTCTTTGACTTGAAACATTCACCTTTATTTCTCCTTCCACAGATGTGGCTTGAGCTGCTGAGTATTTCCAGCATTTTGAATTTTTATTTTAGTATTGCTAGATGGTCAGCATAGACATGGAAAGCTCAAAAGGTATTTCTGTGTTTTATGGCTCTATGCTTTATGTGTCATGTGTACAATATTTCCAGCACAGGTGTCAGACAGTTTTCAGACCTGCCTGTTTCTTTTCTTTGCTTAGACAAAAGGCACCTTGATGATCAAAGGACTCCTCTGCTATCTTTTGTAGGATATTAAATTTCCTAGTTCGGAAGGGCCTTGGTCCTGCTTTACTGATCTGATCCTTAGTGCAAACCTTGATTCGACTATCCCACTATTTTCACCATATTATCTTACTGCAAATGTAGTTGAAATTTTCACATATGACACGCGTCCTCCTTGCTACAAAAACATCCTTAGCATCTTAAATCTGACTTTGGAAATGAATCTGAAAACACACATTGTATTTTGATTCAAAGATTTAAAGTGTTTCCCAAGCTTATGAGGTGTGTTGAATTGTAGTAAAATAGTACCAGTCACTGATTTCACCCTGAATCTCTTGCATCCTTAAACAATTTACATGTACCAAATATTTCATTTATTGATCCTCTTAGGTGCATTTGACTAGGTGGTTTGAATAGCCCCACTAGGATATCACAAAGGTTGTAAATATTAGCAAACCCAAAGCTAAAATTGCACAAAAGTTTCCTGATAACAGAGTCTAAATTCAACTGAGTGAGATAAAGATTTTGGAGGTTCTCAACTAGAACAAAGAGCTAAAAGAAATTACTCCAGTTTTATAAACATTGGATTAAGCAGTAACAAAGACATTTGTTAAATGGAAAAAGTAACTGAGATTAACACCTAGATTGATCTAAACGATGAACCACAAGTGCCACAAATAACTGCATGGATGGAGACATTTTCTGTTTACTCTTACTGGTGAAATTGTAAGCAGGATGTAAAAGATGACTTCAGACATCTGACACAGAAAATGTTCACAGAGTTATTACTGCGGAATTCCCAGCCCATATATTACTTCTCATTCTTGGTTTGCCTTTCTCATTTTCTTGTGGCCCAGTAACTGAAGCACCGGTCACTAACCCCAGTGACCTGCTTTCACCGGGGCCTCTGTCTGAGACTAACAGCACCTGCTTTGTCTGAGTGCAGGCACTGGATTCTCCCCTTCAGTGACTTCATTCTGCAGTTGGAATAATTAAGATGACAGAACAGATGCTCTTGAACTGAGAGGGTGAATGAACCGGGAAGAACCGTCTGACGGATCGATTTTCAGTAATACGATTCCTTCTCTTTCAATCATTCCCACTGCTTTATCTCCTCTATCGAGTTCTAAACTTAATGATGCAAATTCAAATGAGAGAATGGAATGCACGTTGTCTTTGGCATTGAACTGATGACATGCAATCAGGGCAAAAAAGCATGGGTCATTGGGAAAAGATTTGGCCTATTACTTCTGCGTACAATCGGATCGCAATAGACTCTCAAGGGTAAAGCTTTGCAAAACACTGCAATCATGATTGAGAGATTCATAACAGAAGTGTTGTAGACAACACTTAACACTAAAGTGATAGTGAAATGACTCTTGGATTTCATTTGCAGATTTATATTTTAAACTCCAGGATAATTTTACAATGGAACTAAAAACTACCAAATAACGCGAACCAGTCCACCTCTTGAAGGTACTGCCTGAAGCACCAGCTACTCACTCTGAAATTGTACTCCAATTTAAAGCCATGTTAACCCATAAACGGAAGTTCAAGGTGCATAGGATAAATCTGATTCATTTTCAGGTAAATAGACTAGTCCCAGCATTCTTCAGGACAGTTTTGGAGTCCACCTGGAGCATACAACAAAACGTTTGGTGTTGCTTCAGAACCCTTTGAAGTCCGCAACACTTCCACACCCCACTGATCCTATTCATGTTTCAGTTGCTGGCCCTGTCCCTGCCTTCATTACCAGCAGAAAGCTTTGAAATACAAGGTGATTGGGAAAATTAAATGGAAGTTCTTTTGTTCAACATGATCCTTAATAATTATTTCTTAGAAATAGCAAGTTATAAGCGAGAACACAGTTTAAATGGAGTATGAGCAAACTGTTGAGGTCAGTTCATTAGCTATGTTTAAAAGGAAGTTAGATATGGCCCTTGTGGCTACAGGGGTCAGGGGGTATGGAGGGAAGGCTGGGTTCTGAGTTGGATGATCAGCCATGATCATAATAAATGGCGGTGCAGGCTCGAAGGGCCGAATGGCCTACTCCTGCACCTATTTTCTATGTTTCTATGTTTCTATGAGTGAAAAATGACCTAACTGCTTGGATTTATGTCAAGTCAAAATGAGTTTATTTCCATATGTATGAACAAGTATAGTAACGTACATGTGCCGTAAAAAACTTGCTGGCAGCAGCATTACAGGCACATAAGTACACACAACACAGAATATAAATCATACATAAGTTATGCATAATTTATACCTAAATTATACAAGTAATTACAGTAAAATTTTAAAAGACTTTCCAAGAAGATCGAAATTATTGAATGTAATGATTTTAACTGACTAGGATCTTAATATCCTGTGGATTCAGAAAACATTTTCTCTCCATATTAGAAAGTGTTAAACAGGAAGGAACTTGGTGCACCTTTAAGTGATTTCTATTTGTAACTCTTTGGCATCAACGAGAAACAAAGACTCTGGATGGATTCTGATGATTCCTAGCATACGAGGGGTGATTGATAAGTTCATGGCCTAAGGAGTCAATTTTAGAAAACCTAGCACATTTATTTTTCCTACATAGTCCCCTCCTACATGTACACATTTAATCCAGCAGTCGTGGAGCATACGGATCCCTTCTTTGTAGAAGTGGTCCACAGCAGGGGTGATAAGTTCGTGGCTAAGGTAGAAGGAGATGAGTTATACAGCTCTTGTTACATGCACGTGCAGTTCAACTCTTTGAGTGATTATGCAGAAAGTTTGAAGTTAATAACTCATCTCCTTCTACCTTAGGCCACGAACTTATCAATCACCCCTGCTGTGGACCACTCCTGGAGGTCCAAGACGCCGACTTCTACGAAGAAGGGATCCGTATGCTCCATGACCGCTGGACTAAGGGTGTAAATGCAGGAAAAATAAATGTGCTAGGTTTTCTAAAATTGACTCCTTCTACCTTAGGCCACAAACTTATCAATCACTCCTTGTATTTTTCACTGATCCACTTTTTTTATTCTTTATTTATAGAGATACAGTGTGCAACAGGCCCTTCCAGCCCTTCGATTCACACTGCCCAACAATCCCCAATTTAATCCTAGGCTAATTACAGACAATTTACAATGACCTGTTATCCAACGTCTTTGGACTGTGGGAGAAAACCAGAGCACCCAGAGGAAACCACATGATCATGGGGAGAACGTACAAACTCCTTATAGACAGAGACAAGAATTGAATCCGGGTCATTCTGACACCATTCTCTGGAATCATTACACTATGGAGAAAAAGGTATCACATTATTTAAATAATGTGTAAAAGATAATGTTTCCTAATTCAATATATCCATTCCACACGTGTGTTTTAGTATTACTGTAATTCATTTTGATCCCATGCGGATAACAGAACTGCTGTTTTGCCTCCATTCTATAGACTCTGTATCTGTCTCCTGAGTAAATACAGATGCAAAAATTCCATTTAAGACCTCCCCATCTCTTTCAGTTCCATGCATAAATGACCACTCTGATCATCCCTTGCAGTCCTTTTGCTCTGAACATATCAATGGAAGCCCTTGGAATTCTCCTTCACCTTGTCTGCTAGAGTAAACACGTGCCTTCTTTTCATCCTCCTGATTTCTTCAGTTTTTTGCATTTGTGATACTCCTCAAGTACTTCTCTTGTTCCTTTCTGCCTGTACCTACTATGCACTTCCTTCTTTTTCATAACTAGGGCTTAAATATCTCTTGAAAATCAAGGTTCCATAAACCTGTTATCCTTCCTTTCCTCGATGTTTCTCAATAAAATTAAAACCATTACAGTATTCACAAATGAGCTCAAACACACCTGCTGAAAAGAAACAGAAGAATTAAACTGAAGATAAAGTTGAGCTTTATTTGTCGTATGTACATCAAATCATACAGTGAAATGTGTCATTTGCATCATATTGCGCCGAATATGTGCTGAGGGCAGCCTGCAAGAGTCAGCACGCTTCTGGCACCAACAAAGCACTTACTAACCCTTACTAGTCTATATGTCTTTGAACAGTAGGAAGAAACTGGAGTACCTGGAGGAAACCAACGTGGTCACAGGGACAAAGTACAAACTCTTTACAGACAGTGGCAGGAATTGAACCGAGTTGCTGTACTGTAGAGCGTAGTGCTAACCACTACGCTCCTACTAAATAAGGAATTTAACACCTTGCCTTGTGGTTACTGATAAACTCATCCTATGTAGAGGTTCTGATTTTATTCTGTTTAATGTACATGGAACTATGATGTTGTGCCCATTACAGAGACCTGGTTGAAAGAGGGCCATGAATGGGTTCTTAATGTCCCAAGGTTTCAATGTTTTACAAAAGATAGTGAGGGAGTTAAAGGTGGGGAGGGCAGAGGGAGTTGCACTACTAATCAGGGCAATATCACAGATGCACTCAGAGAACATAGAACATAGAAAAGTACTACACAGGAACGGGCCATTCGGCCCTCAATGTTGTGCTGAACCAGCTAAGAAGCAAATCAAAAACACGCAAACACTAATCCCTCCTACCTACACAATGTCCATATCTTTCCATCCATGTGCCTATCCAAGCAACTCTCAAAAGCCTTTAATGCATTGGGCTCTACCACCATACCAGGCAGTGCCTTCCGGGCATTTACCATTCTCTGAGCAAAAGCCTTACCCCTCACATCCCCCTTGAACCTACCCCCCTCACCTTCAATGGATGTCCTCTGGTATTAGACATTTCAACCCTGGGAAACAGAAAACTCTATCTATGCCCCTCATAATCTTGTAAACCTCTATCAGATCTTCCCCCGCACCCGCCCCCCCAGCCTCTGATGCTCCAAAGGAAACAGCCCAAGTTTATCCAGCCTCTCATGATAGCACACAACTCTAAACCAGGCAGCATCCTGGTACATAATGGAGGGCTTGTCCACTGAGTCTATATGGATAGACCTCAAAAATAGGAAGGGTGAAATCACTCTGATGGTATTGTACTACAGCCACCCCAGTAGCCAGCAGGACATTGAGAAACAGATATGCAGGCCGATTAAGGAAATGTGTAAAAAAAAAGGGTTGTTGTGATGGGGAGCTTCAATTTTCCTAATATAAACTGGGTCCTTCTTAGAGCAAGAGGTTTAGATGGAGCAGAATTTGTTTGAAGCATTGAAAAGGTTTCTTAAATCAATAAGTAAATAGTTCAACAAGAGGAGGAGCTGTACTAGTCCTGGTGTTGGTTAATTGTTATGTTTTTAAATGCAAAATATAAAACTAATGGAACAAAACACACAGAACAGGGAATAATGTGTACACTTCTTAGTTTTTACTTTTAGCAAGACATGCATGTATATGACATGATGGGAGGTGACGCACGCTATTCATGTACTTTTACATATAACCCGTAATCTGATTAATCAAAATAATATCAATCAATCAATGGCTCCGTCTGTCTAAGTAGACAATGGATGCGCCCTGTTTTCCGGGGCGCAGACCTGGGTGATGAATATGGAGATCCTGGGCTGCCCAGACGTCAAGATCCCCCTCTCAGCCTCACGGATGTGGTCCAAAGGAATGTGAAGCAGTACATTTGGCATCAGTTTGGCTGCAGGAGCTGCCGGGAGGTGACGTGATACGTCATCCAACTGCCTTAGGGGCTCCACTCCGGATTTGTGTAGGGTTTACTCCTCAGCCTTCTCTTCTCCCGAAGATACCCACAAGGCAGTGGGATCCGTAACCCTGGATAGGGGCCCATACCGGGTACTGTCAGCCGGAGCCAGCTGAGCCCGGGACTCGTGTAAGGCAGGGTCGTCACGCCCTGTAGTAGTGACATATGGAGCCACTACCCACTACCCATAATATTATATTTACAATAGTTTTCATCATGTACTGGGTCTGGTGTTGGGTTATGAGCCTGGTCAGGTGACTGAGCAGTTAGGGAACAGTGACCACAGCTCCGCAAGTTTTAAGGTAGCTATAGATAGGGATAAGTATGAATCTTGTGCGAGAGCATTAAATTTTTTTAAATTTCAAAATGTACTTTATTCAAAAATAAAATTATGTACAATAGACCATTCAATATCTGTCAATCCTTTACAGATGTTCCCATTACGGGCTTTACATTTCCACACTTTTATCCACCCACGTGGTGCTCTGTTGTTTCATCTTTCCACATCATTGTTGAGGGGTATACTCCCTGCCCTCCGACCCCTCCCACTCCCACGGGTGGAGAAACCTATACTGTGGTCCTTCCCCACCGGGCCCTTGTGGTGGCTGCACCGAGTTTCAGTGCGTCCCTCAGCACGTACTCCTGCAGCCGAGGATGTGCCAGTCGGCAGCATTCTCCCACGGACATCTCCCTGTGCTGCAAGATCATCAAGTTTCGGGCCGACCAAAGAGCGTCTTTCACTGAGTTGATGATCTGCCAGCAGCACCGGATGTTGGTCTCCGTGTGTGTCCCCAGGAACAGCCCATAGATCAGAGAGTCCTCTGTTACGCAGCTGCTGGGGATGAAACGTGACACTAGCCCGTCCATCCTCCTCCACACCCTCTCTGCGAACTGACAGTGTGCAAGGAGGTGGGTCACAGACTCCTCCTCACTGCAGTCCTCCCGTGGGCAGTGGGGTGTGGAGGCAACGTTCTGGGCGTACAGGAGGGATCTGACTGGGAGGGCCCTTCTCACCGCCAACCAGGCGAGGTCTTGGTGCCTGTTGGGGAGGTCTGGCGATGAGGCATTTTGGAGCTGGGCAAATTATGAGGGCATTAGGCAGGAACTAGGGAGAGTTAATTGGGAACGGCTGTTTCTGGGCAATTCCACATCTGACATGTGGAGGGTGATAAAGACCAACTGCACGGTGTACAGGACAGGTATGTTCCAGTCAGAAAGACAAACAAGGACAGCAAGGTAAAAGAATATTGGATGTTGAGAGAGGTGATGAATTTAGTTAAAAAAAAGAGGAAAAGTATGTAAGTGTTAGGAAGCTAGACTCAAACAGAGCCCTGGAGGATTATAAAGAAGCCAGAAAAGAACTGAAGAAGGGAATTCGGAAAGCCAGGAGGGGCCATGAAAAGTCCTTGGCAAGTAGGATTAAGGTGAACCCCAAGGTGTTCTGTACATACATCAAGAGCAAGAGGATAACTAGGGAGAGTGTCGGACCACTAAAGATAAAAAGGGGAACATTTGCATGGATGCAAAGATGTGGGTGAAGTCCTTAATGAGTAACTTACATTAATATTTACAAAGAGAGAAATGTGGAGGATAGGGAGATCAGTGCTGAGCATATTGATATGCTATGGCATTTTGAGGTAAAGGAGGAGGTAGATTAATCCCCAGATTCTGATGAGATATACCCCAAGTTATGGAGAGAGGCAGAGAAGAGATTGCTGGGGCCTTGAATAATATCTTTCTGTCCTCTCTAGCCACAGACGAGGTCCCGGAAGACTGGTGAATAGTTAACATTGTTCCATTATTCAAGGAGGAAACAAGGGATAATCTTGGAAACTATAGACCAGTGAGTCTCGTGTCAGTGGTAGGGAACTTACTGGAGAGAATTCTTAAGGACAGGATTTATGAGCATTTGGAAAGCTATAGCCTAATCAGGGAGAACCAGCATGGCTTTGTGCGGGGCAAGTCGTGGCTTACTAACTTGATTGAGATTTTTGACGAGGCAATGAGGGTGATTGATAAAGGTAGAGCTGTGGATGTTGTCTTCATGGATTTTAGTAAGGCATTTGACAAGGTCCCTTGTGTGAAGCTCATCCAGAAGATTAAGATGCATTGGCTCCATGGTGAACTGGCCATTTGGATTCAGAATTGGCTTGCCCATAGGAGACAGGTGATGGTTGAAGGGACTTATTCTGGCAGGAGGTTTGTGATTAGTGGAGTGCCGCAGGGATCTGTACTGGGACTTCTGCTGTCTGTGATGTATGTAAGTAACCTGGAGGAAAATGTAGATGGGTGGGTTAGTAAGTTTGCAGACGATACAAAGATTGGTGGTGTTGTGGATAGCATAGAAGACTAACAAAGAACACTATAGGATATAGATCAGTTCCAGATATGGGCAGAGAAATGTCAGTTAAAGTCTAACCCAGCCAAATGTGAAGTGTTGCAGCTTGATAAGTCCAATGTAAAGAGACAGTACAGTGTTAAGGGTAAGACCTGAGGAGCAGTACTGAGGAGCAGAGGGATCTTGGGATCCAAATTCATAGCTCTCTGAAAGTAGCTACTCAGGTTGATAGGGTGGTTAAGAAGGCATACAGCATACTTACCTTTATTAGTCGGGGCATGGAGCTCAAATGTCAGGACATTATGTTGCAGCTTTATAAAACTCCAGTTAGGTTGCATCTGGAATATTGCATACAGTTCTGGTCACTCCACTATAGGAAGGATGTTGAGGCTTTGGAGAGGGTGCAGAAGGGGTTTACCAGGATGCTGCCTGGTTCAGAGTGCATGGACTATAATGAGAGGCCGGGTAAACTTGGGGTTGTTTTCTCTGGAGCAGTGGAGGTTGAGGGGAAATCTGATAGATGGTTACAAGATTATGAGAGGCATAGATAGAATAGACAGACTGTATCATTTTCCGAGGGCTGAAATGTATAATAGCAGAGGGCATGCATTTAAGGTGAGAGGAGGTAATTTCAAAGGAGATGTGAGTGGCAATTTTTTTACACTGAGAGTGGTGGGTGCCTGGAGTGGTGGTAGAGGCAGATACATCAGAGATTTTTAAGAGACATTTACATAGGCACATCACTTACTTACTGCCCGTTATGCCAATGATATTTAGGACAGCAATGAAAGTCCTCCACCTGTCTGTATAAAAGGTTTCATCATTGCTGTTTCAAGATAGACACATGAGTAAAATGGGAGGATTTGAACATTGGCAGAAGAGATTTGTTTCGTTGCCCATTTGATTACTAGTTTAACTGGCTCAGCACTACATTGTGGGCCAAGGGGCCTGTTCCTGTGCTGTACTGGTCTATGCTCTAGTTTCTAATGTTAAATTGGAAAATAAATGGAAAGACAACATGGGGTTAACAGCTGCTAATCTGTCACAGTGAGAGCTAACCTTTTTAGGTACTTAATTTTAGCAGGCAAATATACTATCTAATTACCAAATGTACTGTATACAACATAAATTGCAATAGATTATTAATGACATTATTGGGTAATCAAGGCGTCTTTCTGTTATATGGAAATCCTTTGGTTCAAGGGACACCTCGTGACTATAATGCGAGAGGGTTTGATAAGAAAAGATCTCTACAGGATTAGCCGTAGCCTTTTAATAGCATCCCTTCCAAGTACAAAGGAATTTGTATGATTCATCTGTTTATCTTTCTCCTAAACTCAGTGACCTTCTGTTTGGCCAAACAAATGATAAGAGCCTCCAAGCAGTTTACCTTTCTTCCGATGGGTCTTGTGATCTCTTAATAAGAATAATGCTGCCAACAGAGAGTGAGTATCTACAAAGGGAACTTCATCACCAACACCCTTCTACTCTCCATTCGAGGCAGATTACACCTTAAAGACTTTAATTAGCAACTGCTTCATGGGGAAAGATCCACCTCGGATCCCATTTCTCCTACACAGCCAGAGACTTCAGTAATCCATTAACACTCTTTAGCTGCTAAGAAAGGGATTAGCAAGAGCTGAATGAGAAACAGAATGCTTCTACTTCTCAAACCACATCCATTTCAGACCACACAAAAAAGAAATCTTAATAACCTGGGCACTTTTGTGAACTATGAGTACTTAGTGTGGGAAAATTAGAGAGGAAAAGTAGTTGCTGTGCAAGTTCAGTGACGCTGAGGTGATCCTATTGAGGAATGCAGTATTTTGGTTACAGGGTGAATGCAATTGGAACTCTTACTGAGAAATAACTGCAATTAAGAAATAGAAGTTATTTTTGTGTTGGTGTTTCATTAATCAAAAGCATAGCCTACCCCCACACTCTGCACTGATCTCAGTGGAATAGTAGAAAAGAGGTTGCAAGCTTAAAAATTTTGTCCAGAAATGTGTCATTAAAGGGGAATAAACAGAGGCAGAAAGCCCCAAGGAAAGCACTAGCCTGATGAGGTGTCTGGGACTCTGGCAGAGATTGAGGTGGCACAAAGGATTCTGCAGATGCTGGAAATCTTGAGCAACACAGGAACTCAGCAGGTCAGGCAGCATCTATGGAGGGAAATAAACAGTCAACATTTTGGGCAGCGACTCTTCACCAGTCCTGATAAAGGCTCTCAGCCTGAAACGTCTGAGAGTTATTGAAGTGGGTGATGTATGGTGTTGGGGTGTCAGTGCTGGCTGTGAACTATTGGAGAAGTCCACTCTTTGTCATACTGAAGCAAGTTTCAAATATAGTGTGGTTCAACCACTGACCCCCCCCCCCCCCACGGAACTGTGCCAGCTTCTTGTTTGTTCCTCCCAGTGCTAGCAGCTGCAGTCTTGTGTCTTCAGGTATACAATGATATCCTTCCTCATGATCAGTGTGCAGCATGCTCGTGAACAAAAATGACAAGTGTGAGGACTGAACACAATTGCATGTCACTAAACTTCCCTGTGGAGCTCTGTGAGATAGATGCTCAGAATGAAACCATGCCACCTACAAGGGTCTCGGCCTGAAGTGTCGACTGCACCTCTTCCTACAGATGCTGCCTGGCCTGCTGTGTTCACCAGCAACTTTGATGTGTGTTGCTTGGATTTCCAGCATCTGCAGAATTCCTGTTGTTTGCAACTACACTAAGTCCTTGGTTTCCAACAACCTCCATTTTCGTATTGAAAATGCATAATTTAGCACAAAACACTTAGTCCTGATGAAGGGTCTCAACCCTAAACATCAACTGTTTACACTTTTCCATAGATGCTACTTGGCCTTCTGAGTTCCTCCAGTATTTTGAGTGTGTTGCTCGGATTTCCAGTGTCTGCAGATTTTCTCGTTTGTGTTTGAACTTAGCATAAAAGTATGGTTTGCAGTCTGGTGGAATTCTGAGAGTCCTGAGGCTCCTGTACCTTCTTCCTGATGGCAACAATGAGAAGAGAACATGTCCTGGGTGGTGTAAACCGAAGGACAGAGAAGCTGAGTTGACAAATTACAGAGACATGTGAGAATGGCATTTTAATAACAGGGATTTCAATGTTCTCAATATTAACAAGGGTAAAGGCAGAATTTTTAAAGAACTACTGTAACATTTTCTGAGATTATTACTCGAGAAGGGGTAGCACTGGACCCAATCTTAGAGAATAAAGTTAGAGAAGCTTAGGTAAGTGTTTGAAGTCTCAGTAGTAGACCATTTTGTAGATGGTGACCTTAACTCTGTAAGTGTCAAGATATTTATGGAAAGATACAAGGATGGCGTGTGAACTGGGGGAAGCTGATTCTAGAATCATATCTTAGCTCCTGGAAAAGGTAGACTGAGAGCAGATCTACATCAAGCAAGTGGAAATCATTCCAAAGTGAAATAATGAGAGTTTTAGGGTAGGGGTTCCCAACCTGGGGCCCATGGACCCTTTGCTTAATGGTATTGGTCCATGGCACAAATAAGGTTGGGAACCCCTGATTTAGGGCCAACATGTTCCCATAAGAGTGAAAGGTATGGACAGTAAGTCCAAGATGCTCTGGATATCAAGGGATTTCAAGATCAGATAAAGAAATAAAAGGGAAACAAATGGCAAACTTAAATCAAGATCAGACTTTTATGTTGAATGGAATGTCAGTGAGTACGTTGTAGAACAGAGGATAGTTCCCATAGAGTGGAGGCACAAGAAATTCTGCAGGGTGCTGGGGATTGAGAGCAATGCACACAATACAGCAGGTCAGGCAGTATCAATGTAGGGGATTAAACAGTTGGCATTTTGCGCTGAAACCCTTTATCCGTCAATGAAAGATCTCAGCCTGAATTGCCAACTGCTCATTTCCCTCTATAGATTCTGCCTGACCTGGTGAGTTCCTCCACCATTTTGTATGTGTTGCTCCCTTAACATAGAGTCACAGGTAGATAGGGCAGTGAAGAAGGATTCGGGCACACTGGCATTCATCATTTAGGGCACTGAATATAGAAGTTAAGTGGTTATGTTGCTATTGTACAAGATGTTGATGAGGCCACACTTAGAGTATAATGTTCAATTAAAAAAACTACAAGGGTGTTGCCAGGACTCAATGGACTGAGTTAAAGGGAGAAGTTAAACAGTCTGGGTCTTTACTCTTTGGAGTGCAGGAAACTGAATGGTGAAGTTGAGCGAAGCTATCCCCTCTGGTTCAAGAGCCTGATGGTTGAGAGGTAATAACTGTTCCTGAACCTGGTGTCTTGGGTCCGGAGGCTCCTGTACCTTCTTCCAGATGGCAACAGTGGGAAGAGAACATGCCCTGCGTGGTGGGGGTCCCTGATGATGGATGCTGCTTTCCTAGAGTACTGTGTGCAGTTCTGGTTGCCATATTTATAGGAAAGACAGGATACACTGGAGAGAGTGCAGAGAAGATTCACTAGGATGGAGATAGTTGCCGATTCTCGTGTCACAGAGCTCGAATAAAAAGTGGTGTGACAGAGTTTTAACACAATAACTCAGCAAGTTGTTTTCTGTCTTCCCTCTCGCTGTGAAAGAGTACACCTTTTTCCCCTTTATTAGGGAGAGAGAGAGCCCATGGCATGTTGAATTGTGGGGTGAGTGATTAGTTTTTGTTGCGCTGCAGAGCATGGTCTTTCTTGGGATCTACGCTATTGCTTGGTGAGTGGAGGGTGCTGATGCTTTTTTTGTGGAAGTGGATAGAGATGGGGGGGAGGGTCATTGCTTTGCTGCTGCTTGTGCATGGGGTAGTTGGGGGGGGCTTTGCGGTTCTACCATTTTAACTGTCACTCATTCTTTTGGGGCACTCTTCGTGAATGTCTGTGGAAAAAGAATTTCAGGTTGTATATTGTATATGTTCTCTGACATTAAATGGAACTGTTGAATGACTGAACTATTGGAGTGGATATAGGGAAAGTTTTACCTGTGGCAAAAAAGCCTAAAACCAGAGGGTGCAGGTTTTGAGGAGTGTGCAAGAGATCTAGAGGGGATCTGAGGAAGAACTTTATATTCCAGAGAGTGATTGGAATCTGGAATGCACAGCTTGTGTGGGTGGTGGAGACAGGTTTTATGACATTTTTACATTTATGATGGACACTTGAAACATCAAGGCAAGAAATCTATGGCACCGGTACTGGCAAATGGCATTATTACAGAAGGCAGGTAGAGACAGAATGGCCTGTTTCTCTGCTCTATGACTCTGATCACAAAAATGTGGAATCCAGCATCTATGCACATGAGCTTTCGACATGTAAAGTACAAGCAAGGTTTTTATTTGCTACGGAGAGGTAGCAATGGATAAGACAAACACTGGTGTGGAGATGAAACTAGACAAGGGACCTCCTGATGGAAATGTGCAAATGATAAGAATGAAAATCTTGGCTTAGTTGCAGTTCTTCCAGTTCTGCTAGAAATTTGCCAATTTTGAATGTCCCAATTGTTGGCAGGGATAGGGAAAAAAAACTGGGTTTTTGTTTGATAGTTCAGTCAATGAGCATTGAAAGAAAACAGAAGAAGACAGCAAGTTAACTATCAATAGCTATAGAGCATAGAACACAGCACAATACAGGCCCTTCAGCCCTTGATGTTGTGCTGACATTTTAACCTTCTCCAAGATCAAAATAACCCTTCCGTCCAACATAACCCTCCAATTTTCTATCATCCATGTTCCTTAGAATTCCCTAGTGTATCCGCCTCTAACACCATCTTGGCAGTGGATTCCATGCACTGATCGCTCTCTGTGTAAAGCTATCTCTGACATATCCTATACCTTCCTCCAATCACCTTAAAATGATGCCCTCTTATATTTGCCATTTTTGAGCGGGGAAAAAGTTGCTGGCTGTTCACTCGATTTATGCTCCTTATCAGTATTATACAAGAAACCAATTTCCCCCAGGATCAATAAAGTATGACTATGACTATGTAACCCAACCAGGAGTCCCTCAGAACTTCAGCTTAGCTTTAGCTTCAGGCATTGTAAACATTTCATTTGCAATTGGGATACGCCTGTTTCCTTAGAAAATATACCAGGACACCGGTCTCTTCAAATCAGGAATTATCCATTTCAAAACAGGACACTGCATTTTTCTGAAAACTATGTCTGTTTGGTGCAAGAGTCAATAAGAATTTACATATATTCCAAACCAACCCTTTCTTGCTTGCTGAAATGCCCTTCATTTCTGAGTTAAACCTGGACATGATCAAATTATTGCATTGTGGATGTAAATATTGGACCTCAAATAGACCTCTAATAGTTTGGTTAAAGACATGAGGTGCTATGATATTGCAATTTGTCTTCCGTAACATTGAACAAGATGCTAATGGAATTGATTTTTCTACTTTACTGGCTAGGTGGCAATCTGGCACAGTAAAGAGCATGAAATTTATTATAATTCCACAAAATAATGTAAAACAGGAATGAGACCATTTATAATATCACAGAGTTATAGATTCATACAGCATACAAATAATACATTGGTCCCACCAAATCTGTGTCAACAATCAATCATCCATTTACACTAATCCCATATTAATCCCATTTCATTCTTCCCACATTTTTGTCAATCCCTTCAGATTCTGCCACTCATACCCATACAAGGGACTATTTACAGTGAACAATGCATCAATCAAACTGCACACCTTTGAGATGTGAGAGGAAACTAGAGCACCTGGAGGAAAGTCACAGGGAGAAAGTCCAAAGTCTACACAGCAATACCAAGTGCATGGCTGATCTGGGGCCTCGTGCTGTGGAGCAGCTGCTCTGTGTTCATTCATCCTCAGAGAAAACAAGGGAAAAAGTAATAATTCTAATGTACAGCTGACCTTGTTGGTTCATTTGACTGTTTGATAAATTGGGTTAAGCTTGTTGCTGGAGGTCAGATGACTCTTTGTAAACAAATGTTCACTCCCTGCAGTCACAGTGTGTAGACTCATTTGCAGTTTCCCAGGGTTTTCATTCCTGTTTTGGTAAGAACCACTGTGTAACTCATTGTTCCATTTGTAGATCTCTCCACAGAGTGGCTTGGACACTCTTTGAGCTCTGTGTGTCAAGCTGTGGTAACTCTGGGCATGTACTGGAAACAGTGACGCATTCCATGCATCAACGTGTCCTCGGCGGATGTAAACACTCTGTCAATTTTACTGCAACAAGTTGATGTGGTGAGAAAAAATTTACAGCAACATCTGTAACATATGTAAACACTTGAGACACTTCAGACACTGTATATACAGTATTTATATTTTATAACTCTGTTTAGCAAGCGAGGCTCTGTCATTTGACTTGACAGGAACCTTGTGTGTCATATAATCCATTCAGCTCGACTAAATATGAAGCTTATGTCAAAATCACAATGCAGTCATTTGTGAAGCATCCAGATCAGACCTTCCGGGAGACACATAAACAGATCAACACATATATCATTCTTGCCAGGGCCACACATAACCAGTGTTGTGTTAAATTGCAATATAATGTTCCAGTTTCACACTTGGTTACCACTTTATTAGGCACCACCTGTACCTGATAAAGTGGACACGGAGTTATGTTTATGGTCTTCGATGGGTTCGATGTATTGTGCATTCAGAAATGCTCTTCTGCACACTTTTGTAATGCGTGGTTATTTGAGTTACTGTCAGCTTGAACTAATCTGGCCATTCTCCTCTGACCTCTCTCATGAACAAGGTGTTTTCACCCACAGAACTGCTGCTCACTGGATGTTTTTTGTTTCTCACACCATTCTCTGTAAACTCTAGGGACTGTTGTGTGTGAAAATCCCAGGAGATCAGCAGTTTCTGAGGTATTCAAATTACCCTGTCTGGCATCAACAATCATTTCATGGTCAAAGTCACTTAGACCACATTTCTTCCCCATTCTGATGTTTGGTCTGAACAACCAACTGAGCCTCTTCTGCATGTCTGCATGCTTTTATGCATTGAGTTGCTGCCACGTGATTGGCTGATTAATGAGCAGGAGTACAGGTGTACCTAATAAAGTGGCCACTGAGTCACTTTTATTAAGTCTCCATTAAAATCACACTACTTAATGATGTAACATTCTTTGACAGGCTGTTCTACAGCAATCTGCCCTTCATTGCTAACTAATGAACAAAACAAAAGAAATTGATTCAGAAGTTGGCTATTTGACGCTTTCAGCTTGCTCGCACCATTCATCACGAACTTGAACAATCTTTTACCTCAACACCAGTTTTCTACACTGGTCCCATTTCCCTTGATTCTTTAATTCAAGATATATCAATTTCTG
The DNA here is from genome assembly GCF_963921235.1 of Mobula hypostoma. Classification (NCBI taxonomy): domain Eukaryota; kingdom Metazoa; phylum Chordata; class Chondrichthyes; order Myliobatiformes; family Myliobatidae; genus Mobula; species Mobula hypostoma. Next base: position 2,666,726 of record NC_086128.1, read on the forward strand.
CCTTGAATGAACTCAACTGAATCTCTAGAGCCCTCCAGGGTAGAAAATGTCAAAGATTCTCTGAGACTTCCCTTCATCTTTCATAACTTTCCTGTGTTCTGAACTGGTAGCTGATATAGAAGATGAACTATCCAAACCCTTATCCACCAAGTTCAAGTTTATTGTCATTCAACCATATACATGCATAACACCCAATGAAGCAATGTCTCTCCAGACTAAGGTGCACAACACAGAACATATAACTCACACACATTACACATATTAAGGGTTTACAAGGACTCCTTTTAATTTCTGGACTTCTGGAAGCAGCAAGGTCTGTTCAGGTTATGTTCCCTCAAGCTGAACCCCACTGAAATTTCTGACTTTCTGCAATATTAGATACAGCCTCACACACCATGCTTGGTTTGTTCTCACAGTCAGGTCACCCTCAAAGTCCAAAGTTCAAAGTAAACTTATTATCCAAGTACATATATGTCACCATATATAATCCTGACATTCATTTTCTCATGGGCATACACAGTAAATCGAAGAAACACTATAGAATAACTGTTCTTGAACCTGATGGTGTGGGTCCTGAGGCTCCTGCACCTTTTTCCTGATGGCAGCAGTGAGAAGAGAGCATGGCCTGGGTGGTGGCAGTCCTTGATAATGGCTGCTGTTTTCCTGCGACAGTGCTCCGTATAGATGTGTTCGATGGTGGGGAGGGCTTTACCTGTGATGGATTGGGCATTATCCACTACTTTTTCTGGGATTTTCCATTCAAGGGCATTGGTGTTTCCATACCAGGCCGTGATACAAGCAGTCAGTACAATCTCCACCACACATCTATAGAAGTTTGTCAAAGTTTTAGGTGTCATACCAAATCTTTGCAAACTTCTAAGAAAGAAGAAATGCTGCTGTGCCTTCTTTTTATGACACTTACATGGCAAGCCCAAGACAGGTCCTCAAATGATAACACCGAGGAATTTAAAGTTGCTGACCCTCTCCACTTCTGATTCTCCAATGAGGACTGGCTCATGGTCCTCCAGTTTCCTCCTCCTGAAGTCAATAATCAACTCCTTGGTCTTTCTGACGTTGGAGAGATTGTTGTTAAGATACCACTCAGCCAGATTTTCAGTCACCCTCCTACATGCTGATTCATCACCACCTTTGATTCGGCCAATGACAGTGGTGTCATCAGCAAACTTAAATATGGCATTGGAGCTGTGCTTAGCCTCACAGTCATAAGTGTAAAGCGAGTGGAGCAGGGGGCTAAGCACACAACCTTATGGTGCACCTGTGCTGATGGAGATCATGGAGGAGATGTTTTTGCCAATCCAAACTGACTGGCGTCTGCAAGTGAAGAAATGGAGGATCCAATTGCACAAAGAGGTATTGAGGCCCAGGTCTTGGAGCTTATTGATCAGCTCCCTGGCTTCACAATCATTCCATTGTTTGCCAATAATCAGGAGGGCTAAAAGAAGACATGAGGTTGCCTTGGCAGTCAAAGTGAAGGATAATCCAAAGAGCTTTTACAAGTATATTAAGAGCAAAAGGATTGTAAGGGATAAAATTGGTCCTCTTGAAGATCAGAGTGGTCGGCTATGTGCGGAACCAAAAGAAATGGGGGAGATCTTAAATGGGTTTTTTGCGTCTGTATTTATTAGGGAAACTGGCATGAAGTCTATGGAATTAAGGGAAACAAGTAGTGAGATCATGGAAACTGTACAGATTGAAAAGGAGGAGGTGCTTGCTGTCTTGAGGAAAATTAAAGTGGATAAATCCCCAGGACCTGACAGGGTATTCCCTTGGACCTTGAAGGAGACTAGTGTTGAAATTGCAGGGGCCCTGGCAGCTATATTTAAAATGTTGGTGTCTACGGGTGAGGTGCCGGAGGATTGGAGAGTGGCTCATGTTGTTCCATTGTTTTAAAAAGGATCGAAAAGTAATCCAGGAAATTATAGGCCGGTAAGTTTGACGTCGGTAGTGGGTAAGTTATTGGAGGGAGTACTAAGAGACAGACTCTACAAGCATTTGGATAGACAGGGGCTTATTAGGGAGAGTCAATGTGGCTTTGTGCATGGTAGGTCATGTTTGACCAATCTATTGGAGTTTTTCGAGGAAGTTACCAGGAAGTGGATGAAGGGAAGGCAGTGGATGTTGTCTACATGGACTTCAGAAAGGCCTTTGACAAGGTCCCGCATTGGAGGTTAGTTAGGAAAATTCAGTCGCTAGGTATACATGGAGAGGTGGTAAATTGGATTAGACATTGGCTCAATGGAAGAAGCCAAAGAGTGGTAGTAGAGAATTGCTTCTCTGAGTGGAGGCCTGTGACTAGTGGTGTGCCACAGGGATCAGTGCTGGGTCCATTGTTATTTGTCATCTATATCAATGATCTGGATGATAATGTGGTAAATTGGATCAGCAAATTTGCTGATGATACAAAGATTGGAGGTGTAGTGGACAGTGAGGAAGATTTTCAAAGCTTGCAGAGGGATTTGGACCAGTTGGAAAAATGGGCTGAAAAATGGCAGATGGAGTTTAATACTGACAAGTGTGAGGTATTGCACATTGGAAGGACAAACCAATGTAGAACATACAGGGTTAATGGTAAGGCACTGAGGAGTGCAGTAGGACAGAGGGATCTGGGAATACAGTTACAAAATTCCCTAAAAGTGGCGTCACAGGTAATCAGGGTTGTAAAGAGAGCTTTTGGTACATTGGCCTTTATTAATCAAAGTATTGAGTATAAGAGCTGGAATGTTATGATGCGGTTGTTTAAGGCATTGGTGAGGCCGAATCTAGAGTATTGTGTTCAGTTTTGGTCACCAAATTACAGGAAGGATATTAATAAGGTTGAAAGAGTGCAGAGAAGGTTTACAAGGATGTTGCCGGGACTTGAGAAACTCAGTTACAGAGAAAGGTTGAATAGGTTAGGACTTTATTCCCTGGAGCGTAGAAGAATGAGGGGAGATTTGATAGAGGTATATAAAATTATGATGGGTATAGATAGAGTGAATGCAAGCAGGCTTTTTCCACTGAGGCAAGGGGAGAAAAAAACCAGAGGACATGGGTTAAGGGTGAGGGGGGGAAAAGTTTAAAGGGAACATGCTTCTTCACACAGAGAGTGGTGGGAGTATGGAATGAGCTGCCAGACGAGGTGGTAAATGTGGGTTCTTTTTTAACACTTAAGAATAAATTGGACAGATACATGGATGGGAGGTGTATGGAGGGATATGGTCCGTGTGCAGGTCAGTGTGACGAGGCAGAAAATGGTTCGGCACAGCCAAGAAGGGCCAAAAGGCCTGATTCTGTGCTGTAGTTTTTCTATGGTTTTCCACTGTTTCTAAAGTGTCCATGTGAACCATTCCACACTTCTCCATGAAGCAGAGTTCCCCATGAATTCACTGTCTCTGACCTGTTCTATATTTCACTCTGCACATAGCTGCGTTAGAAAGGCAACCCAATTTACACTCGAGGAAAAACAGATCTTGTGAGTATTTACTTAAGCCCTGGGGACTTTCCAACATTGCAGGCATTCCAAATGGCAGTCATCACCGACAATGTAGATGTAAGTGCTTCACTCCCAGCAACCTTGAACAGTCCATTGTCAGAAAAAAGACACTACAAATGCTGGAACCTGGGGCTAAAAGAACTGCTGGAAGAACTCAGTAGGCCTGTGACTGGAGGCCTGTGACTAATGGAGTACTGCAGGGAATCGGTGCTGGGTCCTTTGTTGTTTGTCACCTTTATCAATGATCTGGATAATAATATGGTTAACTGGATCAGCAAATTTGCAGATGACACCAAGATTGCGGTGTAGTGGACAGTGAGGAAGGCTAGCATGGCTTGCAGAAGGATCTGCATCAGTGAGAAAAATGGGCTGAAAATGGCAGATGGAATTTAACACAGTCAAGTACAAGGTTTTGTACTTCGGTAGGACCAACCAAGGTAGGTCTTACACAGTGAACGGTAGGACACTGAGGACTGTGGTAGAACAAAGGGATCTGGGAATACAGGTCCTTAATTCATTGAAAGTGGTGTCACTGGTAGATAGAGTCGTAAAGAAAGCTTTTGCCACATTGGCCTTCATAAATCAACGTATTGAGTACAGGAGATGGGATTTCATGTTGAAGTTGTATAAGACATTGATGAGGCCTGATTTGGAGTACTGTGTGCAGTTCTGATCCCCTAACTACAGGAAAGATGTAAATAAGGTTGAAAGAGTGCAGAGAAAATTTACAAGGATGTTGCCAGGTCTGGAGGATCTGAGTTTATAAGGAAAGATTGAAAAGGTTAGGACTGCATTCTTTATACGTAGAAGATTGAAAGGAGAATTGATTGAGGTATACAAAATTATGAAGGGTACAGATAAATAGATTAAGTGCAAGCAGGCTTTTTTCACTGAGGTTGGGTGGGGCTACAACCAGAGGTAACACACATCAAAGTTGCTGGTGAACGCAGCAGGCCAGGCAGCATCTCTAGGAAGAGGTACAGTCGACATTTCGGGCCGAGACCCTTCGTCAGGACTAACTGAAGGAAGAGTTAGTCAGAGATTTGAAAGTGGGAGGGGGAGGGGGAGATCCAAAATGATAGGAGAAGGCAGGAGGGGGAGGGATGGAGCCAAGAGCTGGACAGGTGATTGGCAAAAGGGATACGAGAGGATCATGGGATGGGAGGCCCAGGGAGAAAGAAAAGGGGGAGGGGGGGAAACCCAGAGGATGGGCAAGGGGTATGGTCAGAGGGACAGAGGGAGAAAAAGGAGAGAGAGAGAAAGAATGTGTGTATATCAATAAGTAACGGATGGGGTACGAGGGGGAGGTGGGGCCTTAGTGGAAGTTAGAAAAGTCGATGTTCATGCCATCAGGTTCGAGGCTACCCAGACGGAATATAAGGTGTTGTTCCTCCAACCTGAGTGTGGCTTCATCTTTACAGTAGAGGAGGCCGTGGATAGACATGTCAGAATGGGAATGGGATGTGGAATTAAAATGTGTGGCCACTGGGAGATCCTGCTTTCTCTGGCAGACAGAGCGTAGGTGTTCAGCAAAACAATCTCCCAGTCTGCGTCGGGTCTCGCCAATATATAGAAGGCCACATCGGGAGCACCGGATGCAGTATATCACCCCAGCCGACTCACAGGTGAAGTGTCGCCTCACCTGGAAGGACTGTCTGGGGCCCTGAATGGTGGTAAGGGAGGAAGTGTAAGGGCATGTGTAGCACTTGTTCCGCTTACACGGATAAGTGTCTGGAGGGAGATCAGTGGGGAGGGATGGGGGGGACGAATGGACAAGGGAGTTGTGTAGGGAGCGATCCCTGCGGAATGCAGAGAGAGGGGGGGAGGGAAAGATCTGCTTAGTGGTGGCATCCTGTTGGAGGTGACAGAAGTTACGGAAAATAATATGTTGGACCCGGAGGCTGGTGGGGTGGTAGGTGAGGACAAGGGGAACCCTATTCCTAGTGGGGTGGCAGGAGGATGGAGTGAGAGCAGATGTGCGTGAGATGGGGGAGATGCATTTGAGAGCAGAGTTGATGGTGGAGGAAGGGAAGCCCCTTTCTTTAAAAAAGGAGGACATCTCCCTCGTCCTGGAATGAAAAGTCTCATCCTGAGAGCAGATGCGGCGGAGACGGAGGAATTGCGAGAAGGGGATGGCATTTTTGCATGAGGCAGGGTGAGAAGAGGAATAGACTTTCAAATCTCTTACTAGCTTTTCCTTCAGTTAGTCCTGACGAAGGGTCTCAGCCCAAAACGTCGACTGTACCTCTTCCTAGAGATGCTGCCTGGCCTGCTGCGTTCACCAGCAACTTTGATGTGTGTTGCTTGAATTTCCAGCATCTGCAGAATTCCTCGCATTTACGTTTTTAAAAGAACTACAACCAGAGGTCATGGGTTAAAGGTGAAAGGTGAAAACTTTAAGGGGAACATGAGGGGGAACATCTTCGCTCAGAGTGACTTGAGAGTGTGGAATGAGCTGCAGCAGAAGTGCTATACAAGCTCGATTTCAATGTTTAAGAGAAGTTTAGATAGGTACATGGATAGTAAGGATATGGCGGGCTATCGTCCTGGTGAAAGTTGTTGGGAGTAGGCAGTTTAAATAGTTTCAGCATGGACTAGATGGGCTGAAGGTCCTATTTCTGTGCTGTACTTCTCTATGATTCTTCCCTTCCCATCATCCTCAACATAGATGCCCCCAGAGCTGTGTGCTGAGTTCACTGGTGTACACTCTGCTCACACACAACTGTACGTCCAAACACCTGAGTAATTACATTGCCAAGTTTGCTGATGACATGATAATGGTGGAGCTTATCACCAACAACAATCAGACAGCCTACAGAGAGGAATACTGGACAACAAAGATTTTTCTTCCTGAATACCTTTTGTGTATCTTATGGATTTTGGGCAGCTGAACATGAAAATCACCATGACATTTCCCTTTCATGTACCATTTTTTTTGAAATCCCCATGTTAAAATGTTGCCCACAATGTAAGCTGAAGTTTTCGATCTTGTCCCGGCATGCCTGGGCTTGGTTAGGCAGGGTGGATGCTGCATGGCAGGATAGGTTTTAGAAAGGCTGTAACATCATGCAAACACCGTTCTATGCATTGCATTTACAAGTATATCCCTTTATGATCACATTGATGCACATGCTGTACGTGTACAGCATGCTGTGTGTACTCATTATAATAAAGTAATTGCATTTTCAGGAGTATTTCTGTGCGCAAAATGACTCACCAATGTTGTAACAGCCACGATACTTTCTGTAGTATCTATGGTGAGTGTACACTTCAATCTCAGTGACGGAGCATGAGCCCTCTTATTAAGGAAGCCTACGAGCTCTATTCTGGGTGTAAAATTGGCAACCAAGCCAAAGGCTGGCTCCTCACATTTGTTGCGCAATATGTGCTGTCGATCTTAGAGTTTGGCTTAGAGGTATTCGGAAGTCAATGCTGTTTGCGGTCCCAATGATATGGCAAGAGCAGAAGGATCATGTGACAGACTGCTGCTTCTGTCTGACCAGTGTGTGTGGCGTCTCTGCTACAACAAGAAATCGATTGAATACCCCAATCTTCCTTCAGCCATGAGACTTGTGCCACATGACAGTGGTCTTCCAGTACCGAAGCCACCAGAGACATGGAGTCTTGGGAAGATAGATGAAGATGCCATGATGCACGAACCAGGAATGGAAAATGACTCTGATACTGATAAAGATTTTATACTCTTTATGTCCAGTGAGCCTCAAGCGATAACTTAATCTGAGTCAGAGACTTGAATTTGCCAAAGGCAAAAGCAGGATGACTGGATTCAAGACTGCAAGGATGGAATCTGCTGTCACCAGGCACAAAAATTTCAGTGAAGGAATATTTGAGACAGATGTTTCCCAGAATAACTGATGCCAAGACTAAGGAAGGCATTTTTGATGATCCACAAATCAAACAGGTCATCAGTGACAGGCAATTTGAAGAACTTCTATTGGGACCAGAGAAAATTGCATGGAGGGCATTCAAGGATGTTGTTGAAATTTTTCTTGGCAACTACAGAGCATCAAACTACATGCAGCTGGTTAACAATATGCTTCAAGCATACAAAACCATGAAGTGCAACTAAAGATTCATTTTCTGCATTCCCATTTAGACTTCTTCCCTGCAAATCTTGGCACTGTCAGTGACGAGCACAGTGAAAGATTTCGCCAGGACACTGTGGTCATGGAGAAATGGTATCAGGGCAACTGGAATCCATCAATGCTGGCTGATTATTGTTGGACACTTACAGTATATGAGAAGCCTCAGACACAGTACAAATGAAAATCATCAACGATACAATTTTAGCTTAGTTGAACTATTAGAAAACATCAGTACTGTTGTGCAATTGAACACATTATAGTCAATAAAAGTTAATTTCTTGTTTCTCCAAATTCTTATGTGATACAAGTAGTCTGAAATTATATTTGTGTTCAGCTTCAAGTGGTCCATCATAACCATGAATTATTTCTGAGGAAGCAACACCTTTGAAAAAATTGGTTTTCCAATGTAACCTCTTCTTCAATGTCAAACAAGCCAAAGGAGATTGTTATTGTCCTCAGGAGAACTCGCATTACCACATCCTTCTTTACATTGGGAGCAAAGCAGTGGAAACTCCTGGGAGTGCACATCTCACACAACTTCTCACATTCTACACAATGAAGAAAACACACCAAAGCCTCTACTTTCTGAGGAGGCTAAAAAGAGCTGGACAGTACACACTTGCATCAAATGCACAGCAGAGACCGTCCTAACAAGCTGCATCACTGCATGGTACTGAAATTGCACTGCAGTGGACAGGAGGCCTGTACAACGGGTAGTAAAAACTGCCCACATATCACCAGCACCCACCTACCCACCATCAAGGACATAATATATCCAGAAAGGTGTTGGAAAAGGGCCAGTAACATCACGAAGGATCCTACCCACCCTGCTCGTGGCTGCTTGTCTCACTCTCATCAGGGAGGAGGCTATGTAGCATCCATGCCAGGACCACCAGACTCAAAAACAGTTACTTTCCCCAAGCAGGAAGGCTGACCAACATCTCCACCCACTAACCCACCCCTCCACACCCCCAACCACCACTACTTTATCATCTCCTGTCGGTCACCTTATGTACAGACACTCCTGTGCCTACCATCACTTTATGGACAGACAATCAATTTGTATATAAGCTAACTCATGTATTTATATTTATTGTGTTCCACATCTTATTGTGTTTTTTTGTTCTGCATTGGATCCAGAGTAACAATTCATTGTTCTACATAACACTTACGTGCTGGAGCGCGACACAGAGCTTACGTTGCCGGAGCTCAAGAAATGCAGCTACAATCTGCGCAAAGTCATCGAGGCAGCGAAATGACAGCACAGGGACAAGATCCAGACACAACTCTCCAGCAACAGCACGCGCAGCTTATGGCAAGGTCTGCACACCATCACAGACTTCAAAGCTAAACACAGTGGAGTTTCCAACATAGATGCCTCTCTCCCAGATGAGCTGAATTTTTTTGACGCTCAGTTCGATGTCACCAACACTGAGCCCCGAGAAGAGCCGCCAAAGAGACCTGCAGCTTGGTCATCTCTGAGGCTGAAGTACGCAGGTGTTTCTAACGAGTGGACAGTCACAGGGCTGCGGGACCGGATGGCATCGCAGGGCGGGTACTCAAGATGTGTGCGGCACGACTGGCAGGTGTGATTACAGACATTTTTAATCTCTCCCTCTCCTAGTGTAGAGTGTCCTCCTGCTTCAAGACATCCACCATTGTTCCTGTACGCTAAAAGAGCAAGGTAGCATGCCTGAAAGACTGGCGTCCTGTCACACTCACCTCAATAATAAGCAGATGCTTTGAGAGACTGGTCAAGGACTACATCTGCAGGATGCTACCACCCACACTGGACCCCCTACAATTCACCTACTGACACAACTGATTGACAGATGACGCTATAGCCACAGCTCTACACACTGTCCTCACACATCTGGAGAAGAACAATGCTTATGTGAGAATGTTGTTCTTGGACTACAGTTCAGCATTCAATGCCATAATTCCCTCCAGGCTCGACAAGAAGCTCAGAGACCTCGGCCTTCACCCTGCCTTGTGCAGCTGGATCCTGGACTTCCAGTCAGATCACTGGCAGGTGGTAAGAGCGAACTCCCTCACCTCTGCCCCTCTGACCCTCAACACAGGTGCCCCTCAGGGCTGTGTCCTAAGCCCCCTCCTTTACTCTCTGTATACCCATGACCGTGTCACCACCCACAGATCCAATCTGCTAATTAAATTTGAAGATGTTGCTACATTGATTGGCCTTATCTCAAATAATAACGAGGCAGCCTACAGAGAAGAAGTCATCACCCTGACACAGGGGTGTGAAGAAAACAACCTCTTCCTCAATGTTGCAAAAAACAAAGGAGCTGGTTGTGGACTACGGGAGGAATAGAGACAGGCTAACCCCTATTGACATCAATGGATCGGGGGTTGAGAGGGTGAACAGCTTTAAGTCCCTCGGCATACACATCACTGAGGACCTCACTTGGTCTGTACAACAGCGCCTCTTTCACCTCAGACGGTTGAGGATGTTTGGTATGGGTACACAAATTACAGCGACAGGTGCGTAAAAAGGGCCTGAAGGATCATTGGGGACCCGAGTCACCCCAACCACAATCTACTCTAGCTGTTACCATCCGGGAAACGGTACCACAGCATAAAAACCAGGACCAACAGGCTCCAGGACAGCTTCTTCCACCAGGTCATCAGACTGATGAACTCACGCTGTCACAACTATATTTCTACGTTATATTGACTATCCTGTTGCACATAATATTTATTATAAATCACTATAATTGCACATTGCACATTTAGACAGAGACGTAACGTAAAGATTTTTATTCCTCATGTATGTGAAGGATGTAAGTAATAAAGTCAATTCAATTCAATACTGGAAATGAATTTTGAATTATGAATATACTGTCTCTATATTCCCATTATCTTCCTTCCAGATTGTACCTCTCATCTACACACTAGGAGCAATTTCATTTGTTCATTATGTGCTGTGTCATATGACCATGATTGTCCTTGGGAAATTTTTCTAGAGAAGTGGTTTGCCATTGCCTTCTTCTGGGCAGTGTCTTTACAAGACAGGTGACCCAGCTATTATCAATGCTCGCCAGAGATCAGTGGTCACATAACCAGGACTTGCGATATGCATCAGCTGCTCAGCAATTTACAGGAGCTAATAAACCTCCCAACCTGCAGATTTTTGGAATGTAACAGGCAACTGCGACCAACTGAAGAAACCCATGTAAACATAGGGAGACCATACAAACTGCACACAGAAGACACGGGAAGGTAGGGTTAAACCCACATCTCTGCAGCTGTGTGTGAGCAAGTCTGCTTGTAGTATCACAGTTCCAAAAAGAAAGCCTGGATGCCCTTTTAAGGATAAGAATAAAAAGGATAGAAATAGACAGCAAAAAGGTGAGATGAATAAAGTTGATAAGTTATGGAGTGATTGTCTAGAATGGAGACAGGCCTTTCAGCCCATTATATTTATTCTGACCATTGTACTGGTCCCATTTAACTGCATTTGGTCTGTAATCTTCTATACTTTGGCAATTCAAGTGCAAGTCAAGATGCTTCTTAAATGTTATGAGATTTCTTTCCTCCAGCAGTGCATTCCAGATTCCAATCACTCCCCTTGTGACAAAAAGGTAAGAGGAGACTAGAGTAGAACAAATCAACATCACCCAGTTTTTGGGCTGCATGGTCTGGTATGCTGCAAGATTACTGCTGGTTTCAACTTCACATACTTGATGTAATGAATAAATATTGCTTTTTTAAATTAGCAAACCACAATCTCTGACCAATCTCTTTTGTTTTTTTTAAAAATTTACTACTTTTTATATTAAAATAATACATGTTATTAGCCTCACGGCCCAGTCTGTAGTCTCCATTGGATTTTTCATTCTGGAACCAATGCTGAATTCCTTTTGGATGCAAACATGTGTATTGTTGGAAAGATCAGCCCTGTTCCTCCGTCCACCATTGTCATGCTTAACGACTTAAGGCATGTAGATGCAGGGACTAATGTGACATTGCAACAAAAGTAGTCGATGCAAAAAGATTTAGCCAAGGTGAGGTGACATTTGGGAATGGTCGTCAAGAGCTCTGAGTCCCTTTTACACTGGTTCTCCTCATTGATAAGATGAGATGACATTTTTTAAGTTAATTTATGACCTCTGGAGTCAGCTCTAAAGAGATTGCCATCTTTTTAGGTATTCCTCAGTGCTGGAAAAGCTTTTCTGATTGGTATGATAGGTCTAAGAAATCTACCCTTTACTGGAAGGCCTGGATAGTGTGGAAGTAGAGAGGATGTTTTCATTGATAGGAGAGTTTAAGATCTGAGGGCAAGCCTCAGAATAAAGGGATATGCCTTTAAAATTGAGATGAGGAGTAAATTCTTCAGCCAAAGGTTGGTGAATCTGTGGAATTTGTTGTCATAGACAGCTGTGGAGGCCAAGTCATTGGGTGTATTGTACTTATGGTAGAAAGAGACAAATTCTTGATTGGTAAGGAGTTAAGAGTTACAGGGAGAAGGCGGGAGAATTGTGTTGAGGAAAAATAAAGTGTGATTGAATGGTGGAGCAGACTCAATGGGCTGATTGGCCTAAATTTGCTCCTATGTCTTATCTATAACTGCCCTAGAAAGACATTTAAGAAAAGCAGACTGCAAAACTTGCTGCCTATATCAGAATGTTTTTTTGTAATTTAAACTCTTTCACTTCACATTAGGGTCACGATGAAGGGAAGTGCGTATGGCTGGTGAATGACAATTAATCAGATAAGGTATGATTATAGCATTACTGGAATTCCCTTTGACTGCTGTGGGGAACTCAGGTGACCTCTTAAACTGTTAAGGTATTTCTGCAACAGTTAACAATGATAAACCCCTACAGTTCAGTCAAGTTTCATCTGTTCCAGCGGGTCTCAATGGGATAACATGTTCCCATGTGTTTCTATTGTAAAAGATAAACACAACCCCACTCATTCCAAAGGGTTTTCAATCAGTCACACCACTTTTCTCATGTCCCCATTGGCGGACTTCCAACTAAAGATCTGAATCTTCGATAATGCAATTGCATCCTGTCACAAAACATTTAAAATAACACCATAGAAAATAAAGCGATTTTTGAGATCTTTTGAGGTCAATAAACATTATTGAATATTTAACACAATATCTATAAAATATTGAGATATTATATCTACAATCGTACTATCCCACAACAACATGTGTATTTTCCACCATTTTTTTGGTAAGAATACTAATTGGGAAGTTTCAGTGGCATCAGAATTCCTCTTGTAACTCTATGCAAGCAGTCCTATGCAGTGAAACCTGGAGCATTGGTTGACTCTGGAGGTATCCCAGCTACGTGTGATTCAAGTGTTTATTTATGAAACAACAAGTGCTTACATTTATGTTATGCCTTTGATCTAGTACAAACAACTCAAGATGATTCATATGAGATGTATCTGACAAAGTCTGACACCATACAAATTCAGATCAATAAGGTGAAAGTTAGATTTCAAGGAACTATTTAAACTCAGGGAAAAAGGTAGAGAGGCAGGGAGAGCTGAGTTTGTGGCTGTGATGGGGAGGAGGAATTAGGGAGTATTTCGGATGGGTTTGATTAAAAGGTTTGAAGAGAATGGCCAGGAAATTCTATTGATTAGCACATTTTTTTCACTACACAAAGAATGTTATCAAAACCACAAATCCAGAACCATTCCTACTGTGTGTTCTACCAAACCTTATCCTATCACCTTTATGGACCAAATCACCCATTGCTTGGTTCAAGTGTCCTTGATGCTAATCGTTAGCTATTTTCTACCCATTAACCCCATCTGTGGCTCAGGGAATTCGCTTTGCTGAGTCCAGCAACCTTAACTATGAGTTGAAGCAGTCAATGTTAGTCTGGATCAGTCCCACACCAGCAAATTTGTTAATTAAATCCCAGGAAATTTGAGCTGAATCCACTGGACAAATTTATCAAATGAATCCCAGGAAATACCTGGAGTTGATCAGGAAGTCAAGGCTATTGTTTTCAACCCATCCCTGAACTCCCAAAGATTCAGCAGTTTAAGACAGAAATACACTGAGACCAGAAGTGTCTGTATTGGGAATATAATCTTCGTCTGGATAATGGCAAAGATGCCATAGAAAGCAAAATAGTCCAGGGTCCCTACTATTGTTTCCCATGTGAATGCCAGTTGGAATTGTGAATGACTAACTGTTGATGGGGACAGGGCTGAGCTGCATTCATAGAGTCATGGAGTCATAGAGCAGCATATCATTCTGCCCATCTAGTCCATGCCAACCTGTTTCTCTGTCCTATCCAGTCCCATCTTCCTGCACCTGGAACATAGCCCTCCATACCTCTCTCATCCATGTACCTATGCAAGCCTCTCTTAAATGTTGCAATTGAACCTGCATCCATTCATCTCATATCCTACATGATTAGACAGAATGTAAACATTTCTAAATCTTAAAAAGATGGTGGAGATATGACCTAAATTGGACCAAGGTTTACAGATCCCAGATCTTTCTGTTTTACGGAAAGAAATTCTGATATTGCCAGTTCCACCACTCCTGTATGTCCTGTAGAGACACATGGAGATACTTGGTGCAGGTAAGGTTGATGTATGGCAGTTTTCTCAGACTAGTAGATTGCCAAGGGAAATGAAAAGAAAAAGATTTTAGTAACAAACTGAAAAAAAATGGCAAGATTCCCCATACAGATAAAAACAAGCACCTTTAAGATGTTAAAAGATGATTTTCATATACTGTACATTGCAATGACTGAACCTTTAAAATGTAAAGATTGAAATTGCTTGAAAGGTGGAAAGTAAACCATCAAATGTTGTTTATGCACACGCAGTCTTTGAAAGAAAGGGAGATTTAAATTTCAAATCTGGGCTTTCAACTTTAGTTTAGGCCTTTGAGAAAGAAAGCTATTCAGAAACAGAACTCTGACCTTCATACGTTAAATAGATAAAATATTTTAAAAATGTGAATATATAATAGTTATACAGACTTGGGTGCAGGACTCCGATAGATGGTAGCCTGACAGTGCGGCCAATCATAATATTATTTCACTTTATACCCGTAGCTTGGGCAAAACTCAGAATTAGATCCCATTATTATAAATCAGCCTTTCAGGATGACTTTAATTATTAACACTGGATTCATAATTTGTATTTAAATTAATGTTATCAATTTTGTGACCATCACTTACAGCATTAACAGTCTGATGGTTGCTGTACATCATCTGTAGAATGAGTCGCAATTCAGTAAAAGAGACATTTATCTACAAAAGAACAGCTGAGGGGAGGAAATTGAAATGTTGGTCCGATCAGCATTTTCATTTCCAAATTTCGCCACTGTTTTTCTTTCTTCTGTCTGTCACATCCACTAACTGATGGGAGTGTTTCTCTTACCCTTGAAACGTGTTTCAGTGTGATAACCAGTTCACACTACCTGGCTGGCAATAGCAAGCCCTGAACAGTGGCTCTGGGTAGCAAACGAATTCAGGTTAGCCAGTGAGCATTCTCTTTCCTAGTCAGCTGGATGTGCCTAGGTCCCATGAGCAATAGCAAATCTCAGTAGTTCAAAAGCTGAGGTTGGTCAATGGATTTGAGATTAGTCACAAACAGTATGAAATTAGATTTTCAACATCAAGAGAGCTAGAAATGTGTCCATTAATATTCAGTAAATTTCAAATGCAATCTAACTTTGCAGTCTAATTGTGTGGGGCCAGGGCTACAAACTCAGCTTGAAATTATTCACTTTCTTATTGGTACAAACTATGCTTCCCTAGAAAGGAGGTGGAAGATGGGGGAAATCTGTATTAAATTTAGTTTTCCTCCTCTCCACTACATTTGTAAAATTACACATTCTCATTTTTCTTTACAACTTCAAAGAAGGCCATTAGGGCCATCAATGCAGTACCAGCTCACAGAGCAATCCCATTCATGCACTAAGTTTTTATGTAACCAATTATCCTCTTATTCCCATTAATTCCAACACCCAGCTAATTAAGGGAAATTTATAATGCCCAATTAACCTACCAAAATGCATGTCTTTAGGATGTTGGAGGAACCCAGAGCACTAGGGCAAACGATAATGTGCAAACTCCATAAAGGCAACACCCCAAGGTTAGCATTGAACCCGGATTGCTAGAAATCTGAGTCAGCACCAGGTATGCCACGGTGCCACCGATGACCAGCATTATTCACAGATAACAAGGGCCTCCGGTACCTTACTCTGGCATCTGATTTTTCTGTCTTTGCCCAAAGAATGGAGTAAATGTTTGGCTTTCTCACCCATCTGCTGATATAGAAGAGCAGATTTCCATTTATAATAGAGCCATGATAAGCTACAACTTATTGAGAACTCCAGAGGATCAGAAGAGTTTTTTTATAGAGAGGATAAAAACATTAAACGGTTAAGGAAACTGCAATAATACTGATCAAATTGACCTACAGGAAACCAAAATAATTGGCTTGGTACTCCCATCATTTGATGTTGGCAGATATTAAACCATAACTTAATAAGACATAGGAGCAGAATTAGGCATTCAACCCATCGAGTCTGCTCCACCATTCCATCATGGCTGATTTATTATTCCTCTCAACCCTATTCTCCTGCCTTCTCCCTGTAATCTTTGATGCCCTGACTCATCAAGAAACTATCAACCTCCGCTTTAAATATACCCAATGGTTTAGACTCTACAGCTGTCTGTGGCAATGAATTCCACAGATTCACCTCTCTCAGGCTAAAGAATTTCCTCCTCACCTCTGTTCTAAATGGGCATCCTTCTATTTTGAGGCTGCGCCATCTGTTCCTGGACTCCCCCACTATAGGAAACATCCTCTCTACATCATTCCACCCATTACAGGCCTTTCAGTATTCGATTGGTTTCAATAAGATTTCCCCTTATTCTAAACTCCAGTGAGTACAGGCCCAGAGCCATCAAATGCTCCTCATACTGTAATCATTTCCGTAATCATTCTTCTGAACCTCCTCTAGGCCCTCTCCAATGCCAGCTCTGCTTAAACCTAACTTCTTTTTATTGCAACTTGCCAAGTGCCTAATTCTGCACATCCAATGTTTCCTCAGGGACTGTGGTGCACAAAATGTCCTGACTGTCCCACTTGCTTCTTTTGAACTCTCTCTCCTGCTACGCAGTCCAACGTATCCTTGGAAACTTTTGCATGCTGAATGTTGTCAGATTGCAAGCAAAAATGGAAAAAAAAATGCTTGCCAACTTTGTCAAATATTGACGTCAAATTGCAGGGGAACCAGGATGTTATCCTCACCTCTAAACCAGAAGGTAATGGTAAGCCCAGAGTCGAGACTGTAGTGCAGAGTCAAATTTGCACTATCAGGTGTGCTATCATCTACTGAGACATGAAAAGGTTTATTGTGTTATGTGGCTAAGGGTTTTCAGTTGTGTAATGCTACTCAGTCTTGGACTAAATGGTGGAGAATGGACATATGAAAGGTGACAATAAGACTACAAGACCATAAGGCATAGGAACAGAATTCGGCCATTTGGCCCATCAAGTCTGTTGCACCATTCAATCAGGGCTGATCCTTTTTACCCCCTCCTCAGCCCCACTCCCTGGTCTTCTATGCCATGGCCAATCAAGAACCTATCAATCTCTGCCTTAAATACATCCAACTATGTGGCCTCCACAGCTGCCTGTGGTTACAAATTCCACAAATGTACCACAATCTGGCTAAAGAAATTTCTCTGCATCAATGTCTTAAATAGATACCCCTCTATCCTGAGGCTGTGCCCTCTTGTCCTAGACTCCCCCACCATGGGAAACATCCTTTCTACACCTACCCTGTCTAGGCCTTTCAACATTCAAAAGGTTTCAATGAGATCCCCCTCATCCTTCTGAATTCCAGTGAGTACAGACGCAGAGTCATCAAACGTTCCTCGTATGATAACCTTCTCATTCCTGGAATCATCCTTGTGAACCTCCTCTGGACCCTCTCCAATGCCAGCACATCTTTTCTAAGATGAGCAGCCCAAAACTGTTCACAATACTCAAGGTGAGTCCTCACCAGTGCCTTATAATGCCTCAGCATTACATCCTTGCTCTTGTTTCTAGACCTCTTGAAATGAGTGCTAACATGGCATTTGCCTTCCTCACCACTGACTCAACCTTTACTTTACTGTCACGAAACAATTGATACTAGAGCATACAATCATCACAGCGATATTTGATTCTGCGCTTCGCGCTCCCTGGAGTACAAATCGATAGTAAATAGTAAAAATTTAAATTATAAATCATAAATAGAAAACAGAAAATGGAAAGTAAGGTAGTGCAAAAAACCGAGAGGCAGGTCCGAATATTTTGAGGGTACGGCCCAGATCCGGGTCAAGATCCGTTCAGCAGTCTTATCACAGTTGGAAAGAAGCTGTTCTCAAATCTAGCCATACGAGTTAACCTGCAAGTTAACCTTTATGGTGTTGTGCACAAGGACTCATAAGTCCCTTTGCATCTCAGATTTTTGGATTTTCTTCCCATTTAGAAAATAGTCCGCACATTTAATTCTTCTACCAAAGTGCATGGTCATGCAATTTCCAATATTGTATTTCACTTGCCACTTTCTTGCCCATTCTCCTAATCTGTCTGAGTACTTCTGCAGCCTTTCTTTTTCCTCAACACTACCTGCCCCTCCACCAATCTTCATATCATCTACAAACTTGGCAACAAAGCCATCTATTCCATCATTTAAACCATTGATATACAGCATAAAAAGCAGCAGTCCCAACACTGACCCCTGCGAAACACCACTAGTCACTGGCAGCCAACCAAAAAAGGATCCTTTTATTCCCACTTGCTGCCTCCTACCAATCAGCCAATGCTCTAACCATGTCAGTAACTTTCCTGTAATACCATGGGCTCTTAACTTGATAAGCAGCCTCATGTGTAACAACTTGTCAAAGCCCTTCTGAAAGTCCAAAAATACAACATCCATTGCATTCCCTTTATCTATCCTACTTGTAATCTCCTCAAATAATTCCAACAGATTCGTCATGCAGGACTTTCCCTTAAGGAAACCATGCTGACTTTTTCCTGTCTTGTCCTGTGTCCCCAAGTACTCCGTACCATCATCCTTAACAATTAACTCCAACATCTTCCCAACCACTGAGGTCAGGCTAACTGGTTTCTAATTTTCTTTCTGCTGTCTCCCTCATTTCTTAAAGAGTGGGATGACATTTGCAATTTTCCCATCTTCGGGCACCATACCAGAGTCCAATGATATTTGAAGGATCATCTCTAATGCCACCTCTTTCAGAACCCTGGGGTGCAGTTCATCTGGTCCGGGTGACTGATGTACCATTAGGTCTTTCAGCTTTTTGAGCACCTTCTCCCTTGTAATTGTAACTGCACCCACTTCTCTTCCTCATATACAACAACATCTGGTACACTGCTAGTGTCTTCCACAGTGAAGACTGATGCTAAATACCCATTTAGTTCATCTGTCATCTCCTTGTCCCCCATTATTATTTCTCCGGTCTCATTTTTCAGTGGTCCTATATCCACTCTCATCTCTCTTTTATTTTTTTATATACTTGAAAAAGCCTTTTCTACCCTCCTTGATTTACGATTATACCAGTGCCTAAGAAGAATAAAGTGAGCTGCCTTAATGACTGTTGCCCGGTAACACTCACATCTACAGTGATGAAATGCTTTGAGAGGTTGGTCATGACTAGACTGAACTCCTGCCTCAGAAAAGACCTGGACCCATTGCAATTTGCCTCTCAGCACAATAGGTCAACGGCAGACACAATCTCAATGGCTCTTCACATGGCCTTCGACCACCTAGACAAAATAAACACTTATATCAGGATGCTGTACATTGACAATATCTCAGCATTTAATACCATCATTCCCACTATCCTGATTGAGAAGTTACAGAACCTGGGCCTCTGTACCTCCCTCTGCAATTGGATCCTCGACTTCCTAACCGGAAGACCACAGTCTGTGCAGATTGGTGATAACATCTCCTCCTCTCTGACATTCAACACTGGTGCACCTCAGGGGTGTGTGCTTAGCCCACTGCTCTACTCTCTGTATACACATGACTGTGTGGCTAGGCATAGCTCAAATAAATTTGCTGACGATATAAGCATTGTTGGTAGAATCTCAGGTGGTGATGACAGGGCATACAGGAGTGAGATACGTCAACTAGTGGAACGATGTCACAGCAACAACCTGGCACTCAACGTCAGTAAGATGAAAGCGCTGATTGTGGACTTCAGGAAGGGTAAGACGAAGGAACACATACCAATCCTCATAGAGGGGTCAGAAGTGGAGAGAGTGGGAAGTTTCAAGTTCCTGGGTGTCAAGGTCTCTGAGGACCTAACCTGGTCTCAACATATCGATGCAGTTATAAAGAAGGCAAGACAGCAACTATACTTCATGAGGAGTTTGAAGAGATTTGGTATGTCAACCAAGACACTCAAAAACTTCTATAGCTGTACCATGGACAGCATTCTGATAGGCTGCATCACTGTCTGGTATGGAGGGGCTACTGCACAGGACCGAAAGAAGCTGCAGAGGGTTGTAAATCTAGTCAGCTCCATTTTGGGTACTAGCCTACAAAGTACCCAGGACATCTTCAGGGAGCGATGTCTCAGAAAGGCAGCGTCCATTATTAAGGACCTCCAGCACCCAGGACATGCCCTTTTCTCATCAGGTAGGAGGTACAGAAGCCTGAAGGCACACACTCAGCGATTCAGGAACAGCTTCTTCCCCTCTGCCATCCGATTCCTAAATGGACATTGAACCTGGGAACACTACCTCACTTTTTTAATATATACCATTTCTCTTTTTGCACGATTTTTAATCTATTCAATATACGTATACTGTAATTGTTTGATTGTTTGATTTATTTTCTTCTATATTATGTATTGCATTGAACTGATGCTGCTAAGTTAACACATTTCACGACACATGTCGGTGATATTAAACCTGTTTCTGATTCAGATTGTGATATTGTTTACTAGCCTGCATTCATTTTTTGGCTTCTCCCTCCTACTGATTCTTTTAGGCTGCTCTATGTAGGTTTTTAAAACTTTCCCAATCCTCTGTCCTCCCACTAATTTTTGCTTTGGTGTATACTCTCTCTTTTGCTGTTACAATAGCTTTGACAAGTAAACACGAGGAAATCTGCAGATGCTGGAAATTCAAGCAACACACATCAAAGTTGCTGGTGAACGCAGCAGGTCAGGCAGCATCTCTAGGAAGAGGTACAGTCAACGTTTCGGGTCGAGACCCTTCGTCAGGACTAACTGAAGGAAGAGCTAGTCAGAGATTTGAAAGTGGGAGGGGGAGGGGGATATCCAAAATGATAGGAGAAGACAGGAGGGTGAGGGATGGAGCCAAGAGCTGGACGGTTGATTGGCAAAAGGGATATGAGAGGATCATGGGACAGGAGACCCAGGGAGAAGGTAAAGGGGGAGGGGGGAAAAGCCCAGAGGATGGGCAAGGGGTATAGTCAGAGGGACAGAGGGAGAAAAAGGAGAGAGAGAGAGAGAATGTGTGTATATAAATAAATAAGGATGGGGTACGAGGGGGAGGTGGGGCATTAGCGGAAGTTAGAGAAGTCAATGTTCATGCCATCAGGTTGGAGGCTACCCAGACGGAATATAAGGTGTTGTTCCTCCAACCTGAGCGTAGCTTCATCTTTACAGTAGAGGAGGCCGTGGATCGACACTCAGAATGAGAATGGGAATGGGATGTAGAATTAAAATGTGTGGCCACTGGGAGATCCTGCTTTCTCTGGCGGACAGAGCGTAGGTGTTCAGCAAAACAATCTCCCAGTCTGCGTCGGGTCTCGCCAATATATAGAAGGCCACATTGGGAGCACCAGATGCAGTATATCACCCCAGTCGACTCACAGGTGAAGTGTTGCCTCACCTGGAAGGACTGTTTGGGGCCCTGAATGGTGGTAAGGGAGGAAGTGTAAGGGCATGTGTAGCACTTGTTCCGCTTACACGGATAAGTGCCAGGAGGGAGATTGGTGGGAAGGGGTGGGGGGGATGAATGGACAAGGGAATCGCATAGGCAGCGATCCCTGCGGAAAGCAGAGAGGGAGGGAGGGAAAGATGTGCTTAGGGGTGGGATCCCGTTGGAGGGACAATAGCTTTGACTTCCCTTGTCAGCTACCATTTTACTTTTTTGGCATTTGTGTATTTCTTTGCTTTTGAAATACGTGCATCCTGTACCTTCCTCATTTTTCCCAGAAATTCTCACCATTGCTGCTCTGCTGTCATCCCTGCCAGCATCTTCTTCCAATTTACCTTGGCCAACTCCTCTCTCATACCACTGTAATTTCCTTTACTCCACTGAAATACTGCTACATCAGACTTTACTTTCTCCCTATCAAGTTTCAAGTTGAATTCGATCATATTATCATCACTGCCTCCTAAGGATTATTTTACCTTAAGCTCCCTACACACCTCTGGGTCATTACATATCACTCAATCCAGTATAGTTGATCCCCTAGTAGGCTCAACAACAAACTGCTCTAAAAAGCCATCTCTTAGGCATTCAACAAATTCACTCTATTGAGATCCATTACCTACCTGATTTTCCCAATCTACCTGCCTGTTGAAATCTCCTATGACTATCATAACATTGCCCTTTTGACACAACTTTTCTATTTCCCCTTGTAATCTGTGGTCCACATCCCAGCTACTGTTCTGAGGCCTTTATATAACTGCGATTGAGTCCTTTTACCCTTGCAGTTTCTTAACTGAACCCACAAGGATTCAACATCTTCTGATCCTATGTCACATCTTTCTAATGATTTGATGCCATTCTTTACCAGCAAAGCCACACCACCCCCTCTGCCTACCTTCCTATCCCTCTGATATAATGTATAACCTTGAACATTCAGCTCTCAACTACAACCATCCTTCAGCCACGGTTCAGTGATGGCCATAACATGATACCTGACAATCTGTACCAGTGCAACAAGATCAATCACCTTATTTCTTATACTCCATGCATTGAAATATAACACTGTGAGTACTGTATTTACTACCCTTTCTGATTCTGCACCCCTAATGCACTGATACTCACCTTGCTGGCCACAGTTATGTCCTACAATCTGCCTGCCCTTCCTGACAGTCTGACTGCATGCTATCTTTGCTTTTTTACCACCCGTCCTATTCTACGTCCTTTCATTTCCAGTTCCCATCCCCCTACCAAGTTAGTTTAAACGCTCTGCTACAGCTCTAACAAACTGGCCCACAAGAATAGTGATCCCCCTCGGATTCAGGTGCAACCCATCCCTTTTGTACAGGTCACACCTCCCCCGGAAGATATCCCAATGATCCAAGAATAGGAAGCCTTTCCCCCTGCACCAGCTTCTCAGCCACACATTTATCTGCTAGATCATCCCGTTTCTACCCTCAACAGTGCATGGCACAGGCAGCAATTCAGAAATTACTATCCTGGAGGTTCTGCTTCTCAGCTTTCTACCTAGCTCTCCAAATTCTCTCTTTGGACTTCTTTGCTCTTCCTTCCTATGTCATTGGTACCATTATGTATCAAGGCATCTGACTGCTCTCCCTCCCTTTCCAAAATGTTGTGGACACGATCTGAGACATCCCTGACCCTGGCACCCGGGAGGCAACATATCATCAGGGTGTCCCATTCACATCCACAGAATCTCCTGTCTATTCCCCTGACTATCGAGTCCCCTATCACTATCAATCCCGTCTTCTCCCTTTTTCCCTTCTGCACCACAGACCCATGCTCAGTGCTAGTAACCCAGTCTCTGTGGCGTTCCCCTGGGAGGTCATCCCCCACAACAGTATCCATAGTGAACATCTCTGCGTTGTTTTTCAGCCAGTTAAAAATCAGAATCCTTTATTATCGCCAAGTATGTGGACACATACAGGGAATTTGATGCCGGTTTCCCTGAGCTCTCACTGTACAGAATCAAAAAACAAACAAAACAATAGTGCAAATAATCATGAACTATATACAGTGAGGTGTACCTGTGTATGTACAGGTGGACTTCGTTTATAATAGACTAAAATTCAAGTGTTCATAAGACTGATGGCATACGGAAAGAAACTGTTCTTATACCTAAACAACAGGAATTCTGCAGATGCTGGAAATTCAAGCAACAAACATCAAAGTTGCTGGTGAACGCAGCAGGCCAGGCAGCATCTGTAGGAAGAGGTGCAGTCGACGTTTCAGTCTGAGACCCTTCGTCAGGACTAACTGAAGGAAGAGTGAGTAAGGGATTTGAAAGTTGGAGGGGGAGGGGGAGATCCAAAATGATAGGAGAAGACAGGAGGGGGAGGGATAGAGCCGAGAGCTGGACAGGTGATAGGCAAAAGGGGATACGAGAGGATCATGGGACAGGAGGTCCGGGAAGAAAGACAAGGGGGGGGGGTGACCCAGAGGATGGGCAAGAGGTATATTCAGAGGGACAGAGGGAGAAAAAGGAGAGTGAGAGAAAGAATGTGTGCATAAAAATAAGTAACAGATGGGGTACGAGGGGGAGGTGGGGCCTTAGCGGAAGTTAGAGAAGTCGATGTTCATGCCATCAGGTTGGAGGCTACCCTGACGGAATATAAGGTGTTGTTCCTCCAACCTGAGTGTGGCTTCATCTTTACAGTAGAGGAGGCCGTGGATAGACATGTCAGAATGGGAATGGGATGTGGAATTAAAATGTGTGGCCACTGGGAGATCCTGCTTTCTCTGGCGGACAGAGCGTAGATGTTCAGCAAAGCGGTCTCCCAGTCTGCGTCGGGTCTCGCCAATATATAGAAGGCCACATCGGGAGCACCGGACGCAGTATATCACCCCAGTCGACTCACAGGTGAAGTGATGCCTCACCTGGAAGGACTGTTTGGGGCCCTGAATGGTGGTAAGGGAGGAAGTGTAAGGGCATGTGTAGCACTTGTTCCGCTTACACGGATAAGTGCCAGGAGGGAGATCAGTGGGGAGGGATGGGGGGGACGAATGGACAAGGGAGTTGCGTAGGGAGCGATCCCTGCGGAATGCAGAGAGAGGGGGGGAGGGAAAGATGTGCTTAGTGGTGGGATCCTGTTGGAGGTGGCGGAAGTTACGGAGAATAATATGTTGGACCCGGAGGCTGGTGGGGTGGTAGGTGAGGACCAGGGGAACTCTATTCCTAGTGGGGTGGCGGGAGGATGGAGTGAGAGCAGATGTACGTGAAATGGGGGAGATGCGTTTAAGAGCAGAGTTGATAGTGGAGGAAGGGAAGCCCCTTTCTTTAAAAAAGGAAGACATCTCCCTCGTCATAGAATGAAAAGCCTCATCCTGAGAGCAGATGCGGCGGAGACGGAGGAATTGCGAGAAGGGGATGGAGGACTATTCCTCTTCTCACCCTGTCTCTTGCTATCTGGACTATTCCTCTTCTCACCCTGTCTCTTGTTATCTGGACTATTCCTCTTCTCACCCTGTCTCTTGCTATCTGGACTATTCCTCTTCTCACCCTGTCTCTTGCAAAAACGCCATCCACTTCTCGCAATTCCTCCGTCTCCGCCGCATCTGCTCTCAGGATGAGGCTTTTCATTCTAGGACGAGGGAGATGTCTTCCTTTTTTAAAGAAAGGGGCTTCCCTTCCTCCACTATCAACTCTGCTCTTAAACGCATCTCCCCCATTTCACGTACATCTGCTCTCACTCCATCCTCCCGCCACCCCACTAGGAATAGGGTTCCCCTGGTCCTCACCTACCACCCCACCAGCCTCTGGGTCCAACATATTATTCTCTGTAACTTCCGCCATCTCCAACGGGATCCCACCACTAAGCACATCTTTCCCTCCCCCCCTCTCTCTGCATTCCGCAGGGATCGCTCCCTACGCAACTCCCTTGTCAATTCGTCCCCCCCATCCCTCCCCACTGATCTCCCTCCTGGCACTTATCCGTGTAAGCGGAACAAGTGCTACACATGCCCTTACACTTCCTCCCTTACCACCATTCAGGGCCCCAAACAGTCCTTCCAGGTGAGGCAACACTTCACCTGTGAGTCGACTGGGGTGATATACTGCGTCCGGTGCTCCCAATGTGGCCTTCTATATGTTGGCAAGACCCGACGCAGACTGGGAGACCGCTTTGCTGAACATCTACGCTCTGTCCGCCAGAGAAAGCAGGATCTCCCAGTGGCCACACATTTTAATTCCACATCCCATTCCCATTCTGACATGTCTATCCACGGCCTCCTCTACTGTAAAGATGAAGCCACACTCAGGTTGGAGGAACAACACCTTATATTCCGTCTGGGTAGCCTCGAACCTGATGGCATGAACATCGACTTCTCTAACTTCCACTAAGGCCCCACCTCCCCCTCATACCCCATCTATTACTTGTTTTTATGCACACATTCTTTCTCTCTCTCTCCTTTTTCTCCCTCTGTCCCTCTGAATATACCTCTTGCCCATCCTCTGGGTACCCCCCCCCCCTTGTCTTTCTTCCCGGACCTCCTGTCCCATGATCCTCTCGTATCCCCTTTTGCCTATCACCTGTCCAGCTCTCGGCTCTATCCCTCCCCCTCCTGTCTTCTCCTATCATTTTGGATCTCCCCCTCCCCCTCCAGCTTTCAAATCCCTTACTCACTCTTCCTTCAGTTAGTCCTGACGAAGGGTCTCGGCCTGAAACGTCGACTGTACCTCTTCCTACAGATGCTGCCTGGCCTGCTGCGTTCACCAGCAACTTTGATGTGTGTTGCTTGTTCTTATACCTATTTGTCCTGGCAAAAATCTAACAAGGTATATTCCAACACAAGTCACATTCACCTGTCAACTTCAATTTCCATGTATGTACAGTGGGTATACAACAAGTAACACCCTTATCCTTACTTTGGGTCAGTTGTTGGAGGATCTAGTTTGTGCACTGTTCCCTCTTAAGCTGCTGTGGCGCTGTTCCCAGTAACTGAAATTCTTCCATGCACATAGGCTTTGTTACTGCACAGCTGGAATTTTCTTTTATATAGTGTCAATATAATTTTTAAATTATGCAAATATAATTTAAAAATCTATATGAATATAATTGTGAAATGTCCTATAATTAATTATGTATTAATGAATATAATCCATCCATTTTCTAAATACTAAACATACCACAAACATTACTTTGAAATATTTGAGAGCTTCATTGTACTTACATTGTCAGTGTTTTAAGTTACAACACTGTTACAAGTTGTAAAGCTAAGCGCTGAATGGAAGTCAGCCCGCTGAACGCCAACGCCATCTAGTTGAAACATTTTATTTTTGCCATTGTATTTGTCAGTTGTTTTGACTGCCTGATATTGTTTCCTTGTGTTGTGAGTTGGTGGTTTGTGTTTGTTTGGTGTGCATATTACAAATATAAACATTTAATTTGCTGCACAGTTTTTAGTCCATGTAAAAAAATTCCTAATTAGAGCAACAGCTGGTTTCGTACAGATGTAAAAAAAAAGAGCTCCACATTGGTTTGTGGAGCACCCATCATTGGGCACTTCTGGGACAACAGGGCTTCCTAACCAAACCAATTAAATTAAGATAATGTACCTTAGGCTATCTTAATTTATCCTCTCCCATTTAGCCACATGCACATCCACATTAAGTCCATAGCCCTCTGAATTTCTGAAATTTCAACTCATTGATCCCTAATTCCCTAATTGGTGAAAGCCTAACCATATACTCATCACTTGCCCCCATCACCTCTGTCCTTGTGTGCAAACCTCTGAACTCTGCAACCCCTGAATCCTCTACAACTTTAGGTCCTGTCCTCCCAGAACTTGGATCTTCCCGGTCCCCCGTATCCCAATTGGGATTCCTGTCTCCTCCAAAAGGCACCAATTTCCATGTGGGTAAAAATCCACAGGCCCCAAATGGACCTCCAACTCCCAGCCTTCTCTACTTCAGAAAGCCCCATAGATTCAATATCTGTCTCAGATACTGTATGCTTCTTCATGTGTCTGTAGCACCTGTAGAAAAAAATATGGAGCATCAATGATGGCTGAGGCAGTTGTCCTGCTGCAGAAAAAAAGTTCAGTGTACTGTTCAGCAACCACTTGGGGCACTTCTTACAATACATGACCATCTCCAGGCAATTTCAGAAACAATCCAAACTTCCAGTCTTATTGCATTTGGTCAGATTTTTAAATTCAGTTTAAAATTACAACAAAACTCTGATAATCCAGTATCTGATTGATTGGAAATCCTGTTGGTTTGACATCTGGTTCACTAAACTCTGTTTCCTTCAAATTCACTTGGGTCCTGGTTCACATACTCTGTTTAAACTTATCAGGCATAATTTCTCTTGCTCCCTGTAAATTCACAAGCCCCTGTTTCCACATTTTCATTAAATTTATCTGGTCCTACTTCCTTTTTTCCTTTAAAAATCAATGTTTTCCCCCCATTCCCATTGAACTCATAGGATTCACTGGAAAATTTATTAATTTATAACTGTGCAGCTTATAAAGAAAAGTGTTGGGTGTCAAAATGAATAATATTCAGTGGTCCAGAACAGCCATCCATCTGGCCCACCAAAATGCTGATGGTGCTGGATTATTGGATTTAACTTTATATTAAGGATGGAGGTTGGAATGGGAGTGTGGGTAGGGGAAGCTTGCATCAAAACCAATTCTACCTCCTTACAAAGAAAACATGAACCATTAAATTTATTCTCTCTTCGGCTATAGTAAAATGTCCTCTGCCATTCATCTGGGACATTTATCAGGAGCGCTGCGTATGCAGGGTCCTTAGTATTATTATGTATTCCACCCATCCATCCAGCATCCTCTTTGACTTTCTACCATCAGACAGGAGACTATGATGCATAAAAACGAGAATGGTCAGGTTGGGAATCAGTTTCTTCCCCCAGGTCATTAGGCTCCCTGCTGCGTCACATACGAAGTGTCACTGGTTAATCTGTTCCGTACCTTACACTATTTAATTTAAGCGCTTTTGTTTGTTATTCATGCATGATTCATCTGTAGATTTTATCCTTACCTTCATAAATTATCATGTGTTATGTGTACTACTGTGCTTTACACCCTGATTTGGAGAAACATTGTCTCATTTCTATAAACATTATATGGTTATATATGTTATATTCAAGTATGTAGTTAAATCACAATAAACTTGATTTGACTTGACTTGAACATGTGGTGAAGAGTCCTCAAAAGTGGGTCCATTGGTTGTGGGAACAGTTCAGCGACGGGGCAAGTGAAGTTGAGTGAAGTTAGCCCCTTTGGTTCAAGAGCCTGATGGTTGAGGGGGAATAATTGTTCCCGAAACTGGTGGTGTGAGTCCTTTTCTTGCTTATCTGCTCAGTATGATTTTCCTGCTTCATTAACTGAAGAACACTTTGAAATACACAGCAATCATGAAAGGCAAAATAGAAAAGTGCACCTTTCCATTCATTTTGTGTCTTCATCGCTCCGGATAACAATCTGCTAGCTCCTTGTGGAGAATCAGGCGTTTGTAGTGGTGTCTGACCCACACAACTGGAGCTGAAGGTACTAACTCAGCCCGGAGGTAATTTAGAACAGTCTTGCTCTGCCTGGACTGGCACGACTTAGTGTCACACTGAATGGTACATTTAGCCATAGGCTTGCTGCACTATTAATTTCTTCATCACTTAAACGTCACCAGATAAAAACATTTCACAAGCAGCTATTAAGCACCCGTGAGGAATTCTGATCTGTGTTTGTGATGTTATGCTGTATTTCTATACTGTTTTCATCCAGTGAGAACAGATGATAAAGCAAGACACAAAATGCTGCAGGAACTTTCCTCAGAAAGTCTCAGCCTGAAACGTTGACTGTTTGTTCATTTCCATAGACGCTGCCTGAGCTGCTGAGTTCCTCCAGCATTTTGTGTGTGTTGCTCCAGATTTTCTCTTGTGTAGATGACAGTAAACCTGTCTCTATTCCTCTGGCGGCAGTGCACAGTGTGCTGGGAATCACAGTGCACATCCATGAATTTCCTTTATTATCACAAGATCTGCAACTCCTCCCCCTCCCAACTATTTCCCCTCAATTAGGCAATCACCACCCATGATCTCATTAAACCATAAGAGAATTTACAAAAACAGCCAGCGAAAATAATCCATTGCATTTAATCAGACCTCTTCGTAAAGATTTTATTTTCCCAAAGGGTTACTGCCCTCTTCAAGGGGTTAAGTGAACATAGACAGATTAATATGTTGTCCTCACACAGGTCCAATGTATTGAATCAATATTTTCTCCCAAGAGGGGGAGAATCTAATGACAAACTTTGCTCTCTGTGTGCTGGCAGGCACTCCTGAGTGACAAGTAGCCCCAAGCATGAGCATATAATCAGGGCCAATGCTTTATTATACTGCAGAGCAGCCACAAAGTTATATTACGACATATCTCATGCTGTTATAAGTTACTGTTCACTATGCCTGACACTTCCAGTGTCCTTCACATTCTTGGCAAAACACAGAAGGATTTTCTGAGATGGCTGAGGTCACATGAGCCTTGCTCAGAGCAGCAGCTGAGAACCATTTTGATTTCAGGACATCCATGAGCCTATCCAAGTGTCTCTTAAAAGCCTTTAATGTATTTGCCTCTACCATCATACCAGGCAGCACATTCCAGGTATCCATGACTCTCTGAGTAAAAAAACCTACCCCTCACATCTTCACATCCTCCTTGAACCTACCCGCCCACCCCCCCACCTTCAGTGCATGCTCTCTGGTATCAGACATTTCAGTCCTGGGAAACCGATACCCTTTGTCCCCTCTACCTATGCCTCTCATAACCTTGTAAACCTCTATCAAATTTCCCCTCAGCCCCTGATGCTCAGAGAAAACAACCCAAGTTTATCCCGTCTCTCATGATGACACATGTCCTCTAAACCAGGCAGCACCCCGATAAGCCTCTTCTACACCGTCTCCAAAGCCTCAACATCCTTCCTATAGTGGAGTGACCAGAACTGTACACAATACTCCAGACGTGGCCTAACAGAGTTTTATAAAGTTGCAACATAATCTCCTGACTTTTGAACTCAGTGCCTCGATTAATAAAAGCAAGCATTCCATAATCCTTCTCAACCAATCGACCTGTGTAGCCACTTTCAAGGAGCTATGAACTTGGATCCCAAGATCTCTGTGCTGAGCAACACTGTTGAGAACCTTGTTCTTTACAGAGTACTGTCTCCTTGCATTTTCCCTACCAAGGAGCAACACCTCACATTTAAAAACGCAAACACGAGGAATCTGCAGATGCTGGAAGCTCAAGCAACACACCCAAGATGCTGGTGAACGCAGCAGGCCAGGCAGCATCTCTAGGAAGAGGTACAGTCGACGTTTTGGGCCGAGACCCTTCATCAGGACTAACTGAAAGAAGAGCTAGTAAGATATTTGAAAGTGGGAGGGGGAGGGGGAGATCCAAAATGATAGGAGAAGACAGGAGGGGAGGGATGGAGCCAAGAGCTGGACAGGTGATTGGCAAAAGGGGATACAAGGCTGGAGAAGGTGGAGGATCATGGGACAGGAGGCCTAGGGAGAAAGAAAGGGGGAAGGGAGCATCAGAGGAAGATGGAGAGCAGGCAAAGAGTTATAGTGAGAGGGACAGAGGGAGAAAAAAAGAGAGAGAAAAAAAAAGGAATAAATAAATAAATAAATAAATAAATAAAAGGTGGGGTAGGAAGGGAAGGAGGGGCATTAACGGAAGTTTGAGAAGTCAATGTTCATGCCATCAGGTTGGAGGCTACCCAGACGGAATATAAGGTGTTGTTCCTCCAACCTGAGTGTGGCTTCATCTTTACAGTAGAGGAGGCTGTGAATAGACATATCAGAATGGGAATGGGATGTGCAATTAAAATGTGTGGCCACTGGGAGATCCTGCTTTCTCTGGCGGACAGAGCATAGGTGTTCAGCGAAACGGTCTCCCAGCCTGCGTTGGGTCTCGCCAATATATAGAAGGCCACACCAGGAGCACCGGACGCAGTATATCACCCCAGCTGACTCACAGGTGAAGTGTCGCCTCTTCCTTTTTTAAAGAAAGGGGCTTCCCTTCCTCCACCATCAACTCTGCTCTCAAACGCATCTCCCCCATTTCACGCACATCTGCTCTCACTCCATCCTCCCGCCACCCCACTAGGAATAGGGTTCCCCTTGTCCTCACCTACCACCCCACCAGCCTCCGGGTCCAACATATAATTCTCCATAATTTCCGCCACCTCCAACGGGATCCCACCACCAAGCACATCTTTCCCTCCCCCCCCCACCGCTTTCCACAGGGATCGCGCTCTCCGCGACTCCCTTGTCCGCTCGTCTCCCCCATCCCTTCCCACTGATCTCCCTCCCGGCACTTATCCTTGTAAGCGGAACAAGTGCTACACATGCCCTTACACTTCCTCCCTTACCACCATTCAGGGCCCCAGACAGTCCTTCCAGGTGAGGCGACACTTCACCTGTGAGTCGGCTGGGGTGATATACTGCGTCCGGTGCTCCCAGTGCGGCCTTCTATATATTGGCGAGATCCGACGCAGGC
The DNA here is from genome assembly GCF_963921235.1 of Mobula hypostoma. Lineage (NCBI taxonomy): Eukaryota > Metazoa > Chordata > Chondrichthyes > Myliobatiformes > Myliobatidae > Mobula > Mobula hypostoma. The sequence continues at coordinate 2,698,796 of NC_086128.1, forward strand.
TGGGAGACCGTTTCGCTGAACACCTATGCTCTGTCCACCAGAGAAAGCAGGATCTCCCAGTGGCCACACCTTTTAATTCCACATCCCATTCCCATTCTGATATGTCTATTCACAGCTTCCTCTACTGTAAAGATGAAGCCACACTCAGGTTGGAGGAACAACACCTTATATTCCGTCTGGGTAGCCTCCAGCCTGATGGCATGAACATTGACTTCTCAAACTTCCGTTAATGCCCCTCCTTCCCTTCCTACCCCATCTCTTATTTATTTATTTATTCCTTTTTTTTCTCTCTCTCTCTCTTTTTTTCTCCCTCTGTCCCGCTCACTATAACTCCTTGCCTGCTCTCCATCTTCCTCTGATGCTCCCCTCCCCCTGTCTTTCTCCCTAGGCCTCCCGTCCCATGATCCTCTCCCTTCTCCAGCTTTGTATCCTTTTTGCCAATCACCTGTCCAGCTCTTGGCTCCATCCCTCCCCTCCTGTCTTCTCCTATCATTTCAGATCTCCCCCTCCCCCTCCCACTTTCAAATCTCTTACTCACTCTTCCTTCAGTTAGTCCTGACGAAGGGTCTCAGCCTGAAATGTCGACTGCACCTCTTCCTACAGATGCTGCCTGGCCTGCTGCGTTCCACCAGCATTTTGGGTGTGACACCTCATATTTATCTGGGTTCAACTTTGTCTGCCATTTCTCAGACCAAATCTGCAACTGGTCTATATTGTGCTGTATTCTTTGCCAGTCTTCTGCACCATCCACATCTCCACCAATCTTGGTATCACTAACCCATCCATCTACATTTTGATCCATGTCATTTATATACATCATAAACAGCAGAGGTTCCAGCAAAGATCCCTGTGGAACACCACTAATTACAGACCTCCAGCACGAATGTCCCTTCAACCACTTCCCTCTGTCTTCTACGTGCAAGCCAGTTCTGAATCCAAACAGTCAATTCGTCATGGACCCCATGCATCTTAATCTTCTGGATTAGCTTCCCATGAGGGAATGCCTTACTAAAATCCATGTAGACAACATCCACTGCCCTACCCTCATCAATCTCTCTCATCACCTTGTAAAAAACCTCAATCAAGTTGGTAAGACATGACCTGCCCCGCACAATGCTGTGCTTGTTCTCCCTAATTAAGCCATAGGTTTCAAAATGCTCACATATCTTATCCCTGAGAATTTGCTCCAGCAATTTCTCTGCAACTGATGATGTGACTCACTGGTTTGTAGTTCCCAGGATTTTCCCTTGTTCCCTTCTTAAATAGAGGTACAACATTAGCCACTCGCCAATCCTACAGAACCTCACCTGTGTCACCAGGTTCGGATCTGGCCCAAGTGCGGAGTGAGAGACACTGAAGTGGGTTGATAGTTCACAGACTTTAATGCGAACAGAGTTAGAGGGGAAAGAAAACAATAAACACTAGGCCAAACAGGGCTGTTAACTAAAACTCTCAAATGGAAAACAAAGCCAACACTGCGGCTGAAAAGAACAACTAAATACGAAACAAATACCGCTAGTCTTCAGAGTCAGTTGACTCGACAGTCCAATTTCTCAGGCAAGGCCAAATGTAAACAGGCAGCGAAGCTTTGCTGTGCTGTGCCCAAGTCTCGACAGGCACTACGACAGCAAGTATGGAGTTAAATACTATCACAATGAAATAATAATTAGCTGACACGTGCATATTCACAAGCGTAATTGCTGTATCTACTGTGCGGCCGAATCCGTGGTTGTGACAGCCTCTAGCTGGAGAGGACACAAAGATACTGGTCAAGGCCCCCGCAGTCTCATTTCTTGTTTCCTTCAATAACCTGGGGACTTATCCACTGTAATACTCATTAGAAGGCCCAACACTTCTTCCTTCTTGACCTCTAAATGCCCTAACATATTTATACACTCAGCACATACCTCCTGGTCGCCTATATCCTTTTCCTTGGTAAATATGAAAGCAAAGTACTCATTAAGCACCTCACCCACATTCTCTGTATCCAAACAAATGTTACCCTTTTATCCTTGAGGGGTCCCACCCTCTCCCGAGTTATTCTCTTACTCTTGATGTATGTATAGAATGCCTTGGGATTCACCTTAATCCTACTTGCCAGGGACTTTTCATGTCCCCTCCTGGCTTTCATAATTCCCTTCCTTAGTTTGTTTCTGGCTTCTTCATACTCCTCCCATTTATTTGTTTGATCCTGATTTCTGAAGCTTCACATACTTTTCCATTTTCTTCTTGATTAAACTCATCACCTCTCTGGACAACCAAGGTTCTTTTATCTCTCCATCCCTGCCATCAGGAACATGGCTTTCCTGTACTCTGTGCTATTGATCTTTAAACACCCTCCACATGGCTGATGCAGACTTGCCAGAGAAAAGGTGTTCCCAATTAACATTTCTTAGTTCCTGCCTAATACCCTCGTAATTTGCCCAACTCCAATTTAAAACTCTCCCACGAGGACCATACCTGTCCTTATCTATAGCTATCCTGAAAGATAAGGTGTTATGGTCACTGTTCCATAACTGTTCACCCACTGAAAGGTCAGTCACCTGGCCAGGTTCATTACCCAACACCAGGCCCAGTACGGCCCCTCCTCTCGTTGGACCGTCCACATACTGATTCAAGAAACCTTCCTGGATACACTTAACAAATTCTGCACTATCTAAACCCCTTACACCAAGAATGTCCCAGTTTATATTAGGGAAGTTGAAATTCCTTATGATAACAACCATATTATTTTTACACATTTCCTCAATCTGATTACATATCTGTTCCTCAATGTCCCGGTGGCTATTCGGGGGTCTGTAGTACAATCCAATCAGTGTGTTTGCACTCTTCCTATCCCTGAGTTCCAACAAATGGTCTCAGTGTCTGACCCCTCCATTACATCTCCCCTGAGTGCAGCTGTAATATTGTCCCTGATTAGTAATGCAATTCCACCCCCATTTACCTCCTCCTCTATCTCTTCTAAAACTTCAAAACCTGGTACATTAATCACCCATTCCTGCCCCTCTCTCAACCAAGATTCAGCAATGGCTACAACAGTCTGTGTACTGTATTTAAGCTAATCTAAAGTATGTACATACGGCCACAGTCAGCAGTTACATGTTCCTTGTGTTTTATAGGATTGCTTTTATATTTATATTTATTGTGTTTTTATGTTTATTGTGCACCGGATCCAGTGTAGCAATCGTTCCGTTCTCCTTTATATTTGTGTACTGAGCAATGAAAATAAACAATCTTGAATCTCTAAACAAAACTCAAGATCTGAATTCATCCACATCCTGGGGTTTTGCTCAGACTTTCTGACAACTGCCTCTTGACATGTCCTCAACAAGAGAAAATCTGCAGATGCTGGAAATCCAGAGCAACACACACAAAATGCTGGAGGAGCTCAGCAGGTCAGGCAGCATCTATGGGAAAGAGTACAGTTGACATTTTGGTCCAAGAGCTGATGAAGGATCTCGGCCTGAAACATTGACTGCTGAGTTCTTCCAGCATTTTGTGTGTGCTGCTCTTTAGTGTCCTGTTCATATTTACAAACAAGATTCCAGGTATGAATGTATTGTCTTATAAAGGAAATATGAAGCAGACTCTGCCTCTCCTTTTTGGTGTTTTGAAGGATAAGTGGTGACATTAGTGAAACAATTAGGTGGGATTTTGATTTAGGAGCATTCCATTATAATCCAATAGTTGGTAGTTTTGCCCAATTATCTCCTCAGCCAAGCGCATGCACGAAATCTCAGTATCTGAATTTTGTCCCAAGCTCTTGAGGTAGTCTTTTCCCTGACTGTAAGATCTAGAACTAGTTTCGGGATAGGGAGTTGTCCATTTCAGACTGAAATGAGCAGAATTTTCTTCTCTCAAAGAGCAGTAAACCTTTAGAATGCTCCACAGGGAGCTGAGGAAGCTGAATCATAAAAGTATACTCAGACAGATGGATTTTTAGACTTTAGGGGAGTCAAGGGTTATTGGAACCAGACAGGAATGTGGAGTAGAGGCCAAGATAAGCTGAGCTATGAGTTACTGGATAACATAGCAGAATCGGGAACCCTTTTAGACAACTTCTGTAACTACACAGGACGTTTTTCAATTTTGGCTGCTTCAAAGTCACAAATGCATGCACTCAACATTCCATACTGAAACAGAAGCCACTGAACACAGACAGAAAGCCTGGCAACATCTGAACGGTGATAAGAAAGCCTTAACTGCACATTGAGCTACATTTAATTATTTTCCCAGCTTCACAGCTGGCTGAGGGCCAGCTTGAGAGTTGGCTGGAACACAGTATCTGAAAGCTACAGCCGGGGAAGGTTGGAGAGATCAGACCTCAACGTGATATAAAAGCCATGATGAGAGATCATGAGGAGGTCTGACAATCTGCACAGAGCACAGGGGACGTCAGCTTCTCAATGACAGGCAAGAGGGGAGCGAGAGGATAAGTAAAAGGGCGGGCACGGATGGGGGGTCACTTAAAAAAGGGGAGATGTTAGGTTTAGTGAGGAACTTCTTTGTGTAAAAGGTAAGAGCATCTTAAGATGGAGGAGAATCTGTGCATGAGCCCTATGGAGGGATTTCCGGGGTTTAGGCACCAGACAGCTGAAAGCGCAGTTCCAGTTTGTGGAGTGAAAGGGAGTCACCTCAGCTGCAAGTCCTTCAGAATTAAGGAAACTTGCTTCCCTTTCAGTTCTGTGAGCTCCAAGTAGCCAAAGGGACCAATGAGGTCAATGAGAATGCAAGAGGAAAGATAGGAAGTGTCTGGTAAACTACGTTGATGGGTAGCTTGGGAGGTGCGGCATTTATTATGGGTTTCTGTGTTTTTTCTTGACAATGGACTCCAGGCTCCCAATGCCAGCCAACAGCTCCTTGTCCAGTTGAGAGGACATGGCTCAGGGCTTCCCACTAATTGGTGAGGATGTTACGTTGCTCCAAGCAGGCTTTGAAAATATCCTTCGATCTTTTCCTCTGTCCATAACAAAGCTCAGTAACTATTCCAGGAATCTGGTGTGGGATGCTCAAAAGATGTGGCCATAAGAGCATAAGACATAGGATTAGAATAAGACCATTCAGCCCATCGAGTCTGCTCCGCCATTCCATCATGGCTGATCCCAGATCCTACTCAACCCCATACATCTGCCTTCTCGCCATATCCTTCAATGTTCTGACCAGTCAGGAAACTACCAATTTTCACGTTAAATGTACCCACGGTCTTGGCCTCCACCATAGTCTGTGGCAGAGCATTCTGCAGATTCACTACTCACTGGCTAAAAAAATCCTCCTAACCTCTGTTCTGAGGCTGAATTTTGAGGCTGTGACCTCTACTTCTATATACCGCCCACCAGAGGAAACATCCTCTCCACATCCACTCTATCTCGTCCTTTCAATGTTCGGTAGGTTTCAATGAGATCCCTCTATATTCTTCTAAATTCCATTGAGTACAGGCCCAAAGTGCCAAATGCTCCTCATATGTTAACCCCTTCATTCCCAGAATCATCCTTGTGAACCTCCTCTGGACTCTCACTAATGAAAACACATCCCTTCTGAGATATGGGGCCCAGAACTGTTGATAATACTGTTGATAAGTGTAGCCTGACTAGTATCTTCTAAAGGCTGAGCATCATCTCCTTGTTTTTATATTCTATTCCCCTTGAAATGAAACTCAGGTGGTGATGAGAGGGCATACAGGAGTGAGATATGCCAACTAGTGGAGTGGTGCTGCAGCAACAACCTGGCACTCAATGTCAGTAAGACGAAAGAGCTGATTGTGGACTTCAGGAAGGGTAAGACAAAGGAACACATACCAATCTGGAAGATTATAAGGCTTGCAGGAAGGACCTTAAGAATGAAATTAACCATATAACCATATAACAATTACAGTATGGAAACAGGCCATCTCAGCCCTTCTAGTCCATGCCGAATGCTTACTCTCAACTCTTGTTTGAATCTTCCCTACTCTCAATGGAAAAAGCCTATCCATGTCAACTCTATCAACCCCCTCATAATTTTAAATACCTCTATCAAGTCCCCTCTCAACCTTCTACGCTCCAAGGAATAAAGACCCAACTTGTTCAACCTTTCTCTGTAACTTGGGTGCTGAAATCCAGGTAATATTCTAGTAAATCTTCTCTGTACTCTCTCTATTTTGTTGACATCTTTCCTATAATTTGTTGCCTCCAAATTTGGCCTTACCAATGCCTTGTACAATTTTAACATTACATCCCAACTCCTATACTCAATGCTCTGATTTATAAAGGCCAGCATACCAAAAGCTTTCTTCACCACCCTATCCACATGAGATTCCACCTTCAGGGAACTATGCACCATTATTCCTAGATCCCTCTGTTCTACTGCATTCTTCAATGCCCTACCATTTACCATGTATGTCCTATTTTGATTAGACCTACCAAAATGTAGCACCTCACATTTATCAGCATTAAACTTCACCTGCCATCTTTCAGCCCACTCTTCTAACTGGCCTAAATCTCTCTGCAAGCTTTGAAAACCTACTTCATTATCCACAACTCCACCTATCTTAGTATCATCTGCATACTTACTAATCCAATTTACCACCCCATCATCCAGATCATTAATGTATGTGACAAACAACATTGGACCCAGTACAGATCCCTGAGGCACACCATTAGTCACCGGCCTCCAATCTGACAAACAGTTATCCACCGCCACTCTCTGGCATCTCCCATCCAGCCACTGCTGAATCCATTTTACTACTTCAATATTACTACCTAACGATTGAACCTTCCTAACTGACCTTCCGTGTGGGACCTTGTCAAAGGCCTTCCTGAAGTCCGTATAGACAACATCCCCCGCTTTACCCTCGTCAACTTTCCTAGTAACCTCTTCAAAAAAATTCAATAAGATTTGTCAAACATGACCTTCCATGCACAAATCCATGTTGACTGTTCCTAATCAGACCCTGTCTATCCAGATGATTATATATACCATCTCTAAGAATACTTTCCATCAATTTACCCACCACTGATGTCAAACTCACAGGCTGATAATTGCTAGGTTTACTCTTAGAACCCTTTTTAAACAATGGAACAACATGAGCAATATGCCAATCCTCCGGCACCATCCCCATTTCTAATAACATTTTTGAAATATTTCTTTCACAGCCCCTGCTATTTCTACACTAATTTCCCTCAAGGTCCCAGGGAATATCCTGTCAGGACCCGGAGACTTATCCACTTTTATATTCCTTAAAAGCGCTAGTACTTCCTCTTCTTTAATCATCATAGATTCCATAACTTCCCTACCTGTTTCCCTTACGTTACACAATTCAATATCCTTCTCCTTAGTGAATACCAAAGAAAAGAAATTGTTCAAAATCTCCCCCATCTCTTTTGGTTCCACACATAGCTGTCCACTCTGATTCTCTAAGGGACAAATTTTATCCCTCACTATCCTTTTGATATTAATATAACTGTAGAAACCCTTTGGATTTATTTTCACCTTACTTGCCAAAGTAACCTCGTATCTTCTTTTAGCTTTTCTAATTTCTTTCTTAAGATTCTTTTAAAATTCTTTTTACATTTTACAATTAGCAGAGCCAGAAGGGTCCATGAGAAGGCTTTGGCAAGCAGGATTAAGGAAAACCCCAAGGCATTCTACAAGTATGTGAAAAGCAAGAGGATAAGACGTGAGAGAATAAGACCAATCAAGTGTGACAATAGAAAAGTGTGTATGGAACTGGAGGAAATAGTAGAGGTACTTAATGAATACTTTGCTTCAGTATTCACTACAGAAAAGGATCTTGGTGATTGCAGGGATGACTTGCAGCGGACTGCAAAGTTTGAGAGTGTAGATATTAAGAAAGAAGATGTGCTGGAGCTTTTGGAAAGCATCAAGTTGGATAAGTCACTGGGACCGGACGGGATGTACCCCAGGATACTGTGGGAAGTGAAGGAGGAGATTGCTGAGCCTCTGGCAATGATCTTTGCATCATCAGTGAGGACGGGAGAGGTTCCAGAGCATTGGAGGGTTGTGGAAGTTGTTCCCTTATTCAAGAAAGGGAGTAGAGATATCCCAGGAAATTATAGGCCAGTGAGTCTTACTTCTGTGGTTGGGAAATTCATGGAGTAGATCCTAAGAGGCAGGATATATAAAGGCAGGTCGTGCCTTAAAAGCCTGATTGAATTTTTTGAGGATGTGACTAAGCACATTGATGAAGGTAGAGCTGTAGATGTAGTGTATATGGATTTCAGCAAGGCATTTGTTAAGGTACCCCCATGCAAGGCTTATTGAAAAAGTAAGGAGGCATGAGATCCAAGGGGACATTGCTTTGTGGATCCAGAAATGGCTTGTCCACAGAAGGCAAAGAGTGGTTGTTGACGGTTCATATTCTGCATGGAGGACGGTGACCAGTGGTGTGCCTCAATGATCTGTTCTGGGACCCCTACTCTTCGTGATTTTTATAAATGACCTGGATGAGGAGGTGGAGGGTTGGGTTAGTAAACTGGCTGATGACACAAAGACTGGGTGTATTGTGGATAGTGTGGAGGGCTGTCAGAGGTTACAACGGGACACTGATAGGATGGAAAACTGGGTTGAGAAGTGGCAGATGGAGTTCAACCCAGATAAGTGTGAGGTGGTTCATTTTGGTAGGTGGAATATGATGGCAGAATATAGTATTAATGGTAAGACTCTTGGCAGTGTGGAGGATCAGAGGGATCTTGGAGTCTGAGTCCATAGGACACTCAAAGGTGCTACGCAGGTTGACTCTGTGGTTAAGAAGGCATACGGTGCATTGGCCTTCATCAATCGTGGGACTGAGTTTAGGAGCCGAGAGGTAAAGTTGGAGCTATATAGGACCCTGGTCAGACCCCACTTGGAGTACTGTGCTCAGTTCTGGTCACCTTACAACAGGAACTATAGAAAGGGTGCAGAAGAGATTTACAAGGATCTTGCCTGGATTGGGGAGCATGCCTTATGAGAATAGGTTGAGTGAACTCGGCCTTTTCTCCTTGAAGCGATGGAGGATGAGAGGTGACCTGATAGAGGTGTATAAGATGATGAGAGGCATTGATCGTGTGGATCGTCAGAGGCTTTTTCCCAGGGCTGAAATGGTTTGCACAAGAGGGCACAGTTTTAAGATGCTTGGACATAGGTACAGAGAAGATGTCAGGGGTAAGTTTTTTACACAGAGAGTGGTGAGTGCATGGAATGGGCTGCTGGCGACGATGGTGGAGGTGGATACAATAGGGTCTTTTAAGAGAATCCTGGATGGCTGCATGGAGCTTAGAAAAATAGAGGGCTCTGGGTAAAGCCTAGGTAGTTCTAAGGTAGGGACATGTTTGGCACAGCTTTGTGGGCCAAAGGGCCTGTATTGTGCTGTATGTTTTCTATGCTTCTATGTTTCTAATCCTCATAGAGGGATCAGAAGTGGACAGAGTGAACAGCTTCAAGTTCCTGACCGTCAAAATCTTTGAGGATCTAACCTGGTCCCAACATATAGATGTAATCATAAACAAGGCAAGACAGAGGCTATATTTTATTAGGAGTTTGAAGGGATTTGGCATGTCAACAATTACACTCAAAAACTTCTATAGTTGTACCATGGAGAGCATTCTGACAGGCTGTATCACTGTCTGGTATGGAGGGGCTACTGCACAGGACTGAAAGAAGCTGCAGAGGGTTGAAAATCTAGTCAGTTCCAACTTGGGCACTAGCCTACAAAGTACCCAGGACATCTTCAAGGATCGGTGTCTCAGAAAGGCAGCGTCCATTATTAAGGACCTCCAGCACCAGGACATGCCCTTTTCTCACTGTTACCATCAGGTAGGAGGTACAGAAGCCTGAAGGCACACACTCAGCGATTCAGGAACAGCTTCTTCCGCTCTGCCATCCGATTCCTAAATGGACATTGAAGCTTTGGACACTACCTCACTTTTTTTAATATACAGTATTTCTGTTTTTGCACATTTAAAAAAAATCTATTCAATATATGTAATTGATTTACTTGTTTATTTATTATTTTTATTTTCTCTCTCTCTGCTAGATCATGTATTGCATTGAGCTACTGCTGCGAAGTTAACAAATTTCACGTCACATGCCGGTGATGATAAACCTGATTCTGATTCTGATTCTGACATTGCGTTTGCCTTCTTTACCACAGACTCAACCTGTAAATTAGCCTTCTGGGAGTTTTGCATGAGGACACCTGAGTCCCTCTGCACCTCTGATGTTTGAATTTTCTCCCCATTTAGGTCATATTCCGCACTATTGTTCCTTTTGCCAAATGCATTGTCATACATTTCCCAACACTGTATTCCATCTGCCACTTTTTGCCCGTTCTTCCAATTTGTCTAAGTCCTGTTGCAATTGCATTGCTTCCTCAGCACTACCTACCCCTCCACCTATCTTCATATCATCCGCAAACTTTGCCACAAAGCCATTAATTCCATTATCTAAACCACTGACAAATAATGCGAAAATTAGTGGTCCCAATACTGACCCCTGAGGAACACCATTAGTCACTGGTAGCCAAGCAGAAAAGGCCACCTTTATTCCCACTCAATTCCTCCTGCCTGTCAGCCATTCATCTGTCTATGCCAGTATCTTTCCTGTAATGCCATGGGCTCTTAACTTGGTAAGCAGCCTCATGTGTGGCACCTTATTAAATGTCTTCTGAAAATCCAAATTAATGACATCCACTGCCTCTCCTTTGTCCACTCTGCTTGTTGCTTCCTCAAGGAGCTCTTAACTGATTTGTCAGGCAAGTTTTTCCCCTGCAGAAACCATGCTGACTTTGACTTATTTTAATATTACTCTCCAAGTACCCTGAAACCTCATCCTTAATAATGGACTCCAACTCTTTCCCAACCACTGAAGTTAAGCTAACTGGCCTATAATTTCCTTTCTTTTGCCTTCCTCCCTTCTTGAAGAGCAGAGTGATATTTGCAATGTTTCAGTCCTCTGGAACAATACCAGAATCAAATTATTCTTGAAAGATCACAACCAATGCATCTGCTATCTCTTCAGCAATCTCTCTCAGGACTCTAGGATGTAGTCCATCTGGTCAAGGTGACTTATCTACCTTAAGACCTTTGAGTTTGCCCAGCACTTTTTCCTTTGTAATAGCAATGGCACTCACTCCTGCTCCCTGAAACTCATGGACATCTGGCACACTGCTAGTGTCTTCCACAGCAAAGTACTTATAAAGTTCTTCCACCATTTCTTTGTCCCCTCCCTCCCCATTACTACCCTCACCAGCATGATTTCCCAGTGGTCCAATATCAACTCTCACCTCCCTTTTACTCATTATATAACTGAAAAAACTTTTCGTATTCTGCTTTATATTGTTGACTTGTCTGCCTTTATATTTCATCTTTTCCCTTCTTATAGCTTTTCTCGTTGCCCTTGTTGGATTTTAAAAGCTTTCCAATTGTCCAATTTCCCACTTAGCTTTGCTACCTTATAGGCCCTTTCCTTGGTTGTAATGCAGTCCTTAACTTCCCTTGTCAGCCATGGTCGCCACTGCCATTTGAGAACTTCTTTCTCTGTGGGCATAGCTATCCTGTGCCCTGTGAACTATTCCCAGAAATTTAAGCCATCTCTGCACTGTTGTCATCCCCACAGTATCCTCCTCCAATCCACCTGGGCAAGCTCCTCTCTCATGCCTCTGTAGTTCCCTTTATTCCATTGCGATACTGATACATCTGACTTATGCTTCTCCCTTCCATCATATGCTTGGCCCATCCATCAGAGGTAAAAACATTTGCTTAGGGCCTCAACACTGGGATGTTGGCCTGGCAGCAGATATAGACGTTAGCTTGCTGTTCTGCCAAAGGATTTAAAGTATTTTGTGGAGCAGAGTGGGTGGTATCTCTCCAGTGTCTGGAGTTGCCTGCTGGAGGTAGAATATTTCTCAGAAACTACAAGAGAGCAATGATCACTAAACCCATCTGGCTCAAGTGAAGCTGGTCAAGGGTCACAGAACAAACAACCCAGAATCCTCTTAAAAGTTCAGAGGATTAAATACAGTAGAAGAACACATACCCACTTCTTTTTTCATTAGTAAATCCTCACCAAGTTAATGCTCTGCTTTAACTTCCAGTTTTCCTTTACTAGTTACCAAATCTGTAGAATTACCTGACCCCATTCAGTAAAACTAGTCAATGCTCAGAGAGCAGAAGAACCCAATATTCACCAATATTTGCTTAATAGCTCACTGTACTTACAAATTCCATGCAAGCACAACAGATGATTTATAAAACACTATCAACCCAAAGTAACAGGTAGAACTGTAGAAAAGACTACAAAATACAAAGGCAGAACTACAAAATAAACATGACAAATGTTATCCCCTTTAAATTCATTATTGCTTTTAATTTTAAATACATTCCTGTAATTCTCTGTTGGCTTCAGTTGATTCTGCTTACAACCAACCCTGTCGAAGGTTCAGAGGAGTTCTCTTGGAATCAAGTGGAGTTAACAGAAATTTATATGTGAGTGTAGTTAAAGTTCAAGGTAATAATGAAGTAAGTGGATAACATTGGCAGCATTGTTGCCTTTTATCAAATATCACTCATATTTAGTTTGCATTTTGTAGCCTTTTTATAGTATTTGTGGTAGTTACTTTGTCATGTTTGTCTTTTGGTATTTGTATAGTATTGAAAAGTACAATGAACTATTAGAAGGCAAGTGAGAAAATTATATTAGTTTTACTCCACCTGGAGAGATTTTGGTCAACTCCTGTAAATTGTGGATCGAGGGTAGGCCTGAGGGCCACCTATCCCCAGATTTGATGAAATTTACCTTTGCCTTCAGTATGTCAGCACAACCTTTGGTCGTCCAAGGGAGGGAGTGTTTGAACAGCAGGACCTCAAACCTGGCACAAAGCTCATGGGACAAAAGAAAGTCTGGAATGCCTAAGAGGTCAGATTTGAAGTAATATATATATAATAAGATATAAATATAAAGCTGTACATAAAACTCCTAATTAATCATTGTGAAATGATCAACCAGACTTGAACCAAGAACAGAATATAGAAAGAACAAAAGGTGTAAAAAGGTTTAAGTCCAAAGGAAGCAAAAGCTGTAAGACAACATCTTGGGTTAAGACCCTGCATCAGGACTGGAAGGGCAGAAGAAAGAGTGCCAGTCGGGGAGGTATGGATGGGTGTGACAGTGGTTGTTAGGTGATAGATTGGACCTGATAGGGGGGAGATGGTGGTAAGGTGGAACAATGTGGAGGAAGAGGATAGGAAAGATGAATAAAGGTGAAAAAGAAATAGGTGGAGAGGTGAGTGTGTGGGGAAAGAACACCAGGGGTGTGGGTTCATTGAAAATGGAAAATTCACACTCCATATCATTGGGTTACAAGCTACCCAAATGAAATATGAAATGCTGTTCTTCCAATTAATCTTTGGCCTTTTCTTGCAATGAAGAAGGCCGAGGACAGACATGTCAGTGTGAATGAGGGAAGGATAGTTATTTATAATCATGCCTCTCTGGATGTGATGTAGTCAGGGTAAAGAAAAAGAATGGGACTGTACAATTACATCAATCTCTGAAAATGTGCAGCAATTATAAGAGAGATGCCATTTGTACAAAAATGCTAATAGGTAGGAGAGATCTCTTTATTCTCAATCAGTAATCTAACGCTGCAGCTCAACTTTCCTACCATCACTTTTCTGGTCATGACCTAAAGCAAACCATTTGGGAAGATCTCTAGCATTATATTTGCTCTGGAACAAAATGGCTAATTTAGCACTAAGTGAATTATTGATCATTAATGTCAACCTTAGCATCCTGGAATAAACATGGGGAATTTATTATCAGGTTTGGTGATTTCCACAACTGAGAAAGACCATGGTAAACATTATTGTGCGATTGCCAGGTAATGGTAGGATTGAGTTTGGAAGTGATAACCTTCCACACAGTAAGACTGCCAAATTCACTGGTTGGTTAGGTACTTGAACAGTGGCCACCAGAGAGAGGGTCTGGAGTGAATGTTAGGTTTGATGGTGTTCAGGAATTGAACCCAACATTTAATTAAAAAGTAGACAAGGCTGGTGAACATAGGAATTCCTTGATATCTGGATTGCAGAGATAAGTGTGTGGTGTGCAATTGGCCAATGAATGTTTTCCCACTTTGATCTCCAAAGTGTTGGGAACAATACAGAAGACCTTTCCCATTTAATGTACCTAAAGACCATTCCTCTACTTTCTCTATTATGTGGATAACCACTAACTAATGATGGAGCTAAGGAAACAAAATGGAACACAGAAATGGGTCATTGCTCAGAAGGGGGAGGGAAGGTAGGGACGGTAGGTAAAGTTGAGAAAGAAGAACCTAAGAGGAGAGTTGAGGCTTCAGTCAGGGGCTCAGGATCTCCAATATTGAGTACCTGGCATACAAGAGAAGTTTGTGTTTCATCTTTGGATTTCATAGTTGTTACGAGCTGTATGACTAGAGGAAGAGTTTAAGTGCATGGGGGTGTTGATGAAATTGACAGAACACCCATCAAGTGTGAGTTTTCATATACTTAACATGAACTTGAACGTAGGCAGTTCCCGGGTCCAACTCGGTTGAATGAAACTTGCCCATTCTGGTTTCCTTTAAGCTTCATTATTAGTCGCATGTTTGCTCTGCAAACGTAACCTGAGCTGCCTGCCGTACAGCACTGAAAATAAAGAAAACAGTATCTAGAGTTACTTTGAAAATCAGTGGATGCCGTTTGCATCCCAGGCACCTCTCTGCTTAAGAGCTTCATATGCTTTGAAAATGCAGAATGAAAATAGCAAAATTCATATTGCAAACAACAAATTTCCAATTTTGGATGTCAGTTGCTTTCCTCAGGAACTCAGTCATACTGCAGATTGCACCACGTATGAAAATGTAGATGCAAGAGATTGCAGATGCTGGTGTTCAGAGCAACGAACAACCTGCTGGAACAGCAGCATCTGTGTGAGAAAACAAATTTTCAAAGTTGACAATTCCTTTCCTCTGACGTATTAGAATTGTAAGGCCATAATTTTTCTTAATGATAATTAAAAAGACTATAGTTTCTTTCTCACAGGTTCAACAAAGCTCTGAAGTCAGACTGAGTTGTCACCAAGGATGAGGAAAGTAGGATTCATGAGAGTGACCAAGAAGGCAACTCTCGAGAGTAACACAGTTTACTGCAGCATTATTCTCAGTAAGGAAGGATTTACAAGATTGAAACAGTCCTTTCTCTCCACTCCTACAGTCTGCAAAGCTGTTTATTTCCTTTACATGCTTAATGTGAGATTGTGTAGAAGCATTTCATTTCAAATAAAACTCTGATCAGGGATATCTTTACAACCCAGAAATCTGAGAGTGCTTAATTTTCAGCCTTCTCTAAGGCAGTAAAGTACATGACATGAAGTGCATTTTCCTTTAGTATCGGGTTACTAATGCTGATGGACAATTAGGAAAATTACAATTTTCGTGTTTTTCTGATGGGTTATGTCAGAGTGAATTACTTATCTTTACCAATAATGCCAGAAATTACATTGAAACTACATGTTGTCTTAAACACAGTCAGTCCCACAGAGGTTGACAGCTAATTTTCCACCATCCTGAAAGCTTTACAGTCTGGCCTACTAATGCATGTTTTACCCATGTCTCCTTCAGGAAGTGGATTATCAATGGGGGATCACTGACATCGTGGGATTATCCAGGAGCTGAGAACAAAGGGCTCCACTCGCTCTCACGAATTGAACTGACTGCATTTCATCCGTCAAAATCATGACAGTTAATCATCTAATGTACCTCCTACCACTCAAGCTGCATGCTACGACCTGTCTTAATCAATTGGGGTTTGTTTGCAATTGTCGGGGGCTTGGGGTGTGGAATTATCCAGCAATTCCTTGAAGCATCTTGCTTTCTTGCACATATTAACAACAGCTGCCAAAGCCCACAGCAATTCAACTAATACAGCAACGAGGCTCTGAAACTAGAAGGTCACAAATTTAGATTCCAGACTCGAGTGGTATTCACAAACTTGTCAGTCTCAGTTAGTACGCTTTAGCAGTTATTGATCGAGTTGCTAACTTGTGTGTTGCATGCTGATGTTCAATCTCGTCCATGGGGATGCCATTAATGTTCATCTAAAGAGTGCAGAAACCATATAAAAATCATCTGTATGGATTTACAACGAACGTACGCGGTCTGTTAGATTGCTTTGAGGAGGTAACTAAATTAATTGACAAGGGAAATCCAATGGTTAGAATCGACTTGCATTTTCAGAAGACATTTGATATAACTCCAATTATAGTAGGGTTTTGAAGAAGATTTAGACTTACGGAAATTAGTTAATTAGTGGAAACTGGCTGAGCAATAGAATTCTCCGATAAATAGAGGAAGTTCTGGTTGAGTGAAGAAGTTCTTCCTGATATCTGTTACAAATTAACTTTTGACAGATTTCCATTTCTGTTCCGTGGTCCTATTTTACAGTGGCTTTTAGCATTACCATTTTTATTACATCTACGTTGATGATCTCACCCCTGAATTTTTCTAAACTTCAAAACTTGTGCTTTATACAGCATTTGATACAAATGTTAATAAATACATGGACATTTTTTCATCCCTTGCTATTAATTTTTCTGTAGTTCCCACCTATCTGGAGAAGCTCCAAAAGAAACAAACTTCATAAGGCAGACTCTCAACCCGTTCCAGATTGGAGGATTAGAGAAGATCAGTCCAAAAGACCATAAGACATAGGAGCAGAATTAGGCCATTCAGCCTATTGAGTGCTCTACAAATTCCATCATGGCTGATCCCGGATCCCACTCAACCCCATACACCTGTCTTCTCACCACATCATTTGGTGCCCTGACCAATCAGGAAATGATCAACTTCCGCCTTAAATATACCCATGGACTTGGCTTCCACCACAGACTATGGCAGAACATTCCACTGATTCACTACTCTCTAGCTCAAAATACTCCTCCTTACCTCTGTTCTAAAGGGTCACCCCTCAATTTTGAGGCTGTGCCTTCTAGTTTTGGATACCCCCACCACAGGAAACATCCTCCCCACATCCATCCTACCTAGTCTTTCAACATTTGATAGGTTTCAATGAGATCCCCCCCGCATTCTTCTAAATTCCAGTGAGTACAGGCCCAGAGCTGCCAAAACCTCCTCTGGACTCTCTCCAATGACAGCACATCCTTTGTGAAATATGGGGCCCAAGACTGTTAACAGTCAGCCATGACCCCTCAGGCCAACAGTCAGCTGAAAGGCTTCTGGCTGTTGCTTTTGGATTGGTCTCAACCATTGCCTGTGATGGGTGTAGGAATAACCCGTAAGTGTCCCTGTTTACATCCGGCTGGCATGGTCTTCTCAGGGGCAAGTTTGAGCTGTTGACTTACACACATCAGATACACTCCACCCAAGTAAGAACAGAACATGCTGGAAGTCCTCGGCAGTTTAGCTGCATCTGTAGAAAGAGAACATGATGGTTCAAAGACCCTTGCTGGTACAATGGCATGATGTTCTTGGTAGAGCATTACTGAGGAAACTAGACCAAATTATCATGGAAGAGATTACCAGAGACAACTAAGTTTTCCTGTCACTGTATTTGATTTGGACTGCTATAAGGTAAGAATTATACAAAACTTCAAACTCTATTTCTCCCACAACTCCACCCTACCAATCATGAATCTCACTCCCATTCCTTCATGGCCAGGCCTTAAACACAGACCAAAACCTTTGTTGTTGCAACTGTCCAATTCCTAAAACCCACTCCACCATTATCTGGATATACATGTCCTCCACCCCGTTTGTGTTCTAATTCTCTGAATAATCCTGATCCACTGAAGGCCAAGTCCCCATCCTCATTCTTACCTCTCCAAATGCCCCTCCATCTTGGCTACAGTCCTTTGTTACTAAACTTCATGACTGGCTGTGATATGTTACTTCCAGATGAGTTTAACACCTTTTATGCATGCATTGCAAGGGATAATAAAACTACATCTGTGCAAATCCCTGCAGCATGTGGTGACCCTGTGATCTCTATCCTGGAAGCCGAGGTCAAAATATCTTTCGAGAAGGTGAACCATCGCAAGGTGTTCGTTCCTGACAGTGTACCTGCTAGGGCTCTGAAAAACTATGCCAACCAGGAGTATTCAAGGACATCTTCAATCTCTCACTGCTGCAGTTGGGAGTTCCCACCTGATTCAAAAGAATGATCATTATACCAGTGCCCAAGAAGAGCAGGGTGAGCTGCCTCAATGACTATCATCCAGTTGCAATTCATCACAGTAGACATGAGTGCTTTGAGAGGTTGGTTACAGCCAGAATCAACTCCTGCCTAAGCAAGGACCTGGACCTGCTGCAGTTTGCCTATCAGCACACTAGGTCTACAGTGGATGCCATCTCACTGATTCTCCACTCTGCCTTGGATCACCTGGTCAACAGCAATACCTACGTCAGGTAGTGTATACAGCTCAGTGTTCAACACAATCATACCTCAGTTCTAGTCAACAAGCTCCAAAACCTGGGCTTCAGTACCTCCCTCTGCAACTGGATTCGTGAATTTCTCGTTGGGAAACCACAGTCAGTGCAGATCGGTAATAATATCTCCTTGCTGTCAATCAACACTGCTGCACCTCCAAGATATGTGCTTAATCCACTGCTCTACTGTCTTTAACCATGACTGTGTGGCTAGGCATAGCTCAAATGCCATCTATAAATTTGCCAATGACACTACTGTTGTTGGCATAATCTCAGTTTGTGACGAGACATGCAATCAACATTTTAGGAGCAGCTTCTTCCTCTCCACCATCAGATTTATGAACGGACATTGAACCAATCTATGCAATCCATTAACAACACCTCACTAGATATTTTTTGCACTACTGATTTAATTTTACACACACATATACAGTATTTTATATTGTAATTCAAAGCTTTTTTACTGTACTGTTGCCACAAAACAACAAATGTCACAACATATGTCAGTGATATTACACCTGATTTCGATTCTGATTCATTCTGACATCTGTAACCTGCACCCCCCCCACCACCAATCCTGTGTGCCAACCTCAAAGTTCAAAGCAAATTTATTATCAAAGTACATATATGTTATCATATACACCCTTGAGATTTGTTTTCTTGTGGGCATTCTCAAAAAAACACAAAGGAATCAATGAAAAGTTGCACTCAACAGATGGGCAAACGACCAGTGTGCCAAAGACAACAAACTGCCCAAATACAAAACAAACAAACAAACAAATAAATGAGCAATAAATATCGAGAACATGAGATGAAGAATCTGTGAAAGTAAGTCACAGGTTGTGGGGACATCTCAGTGATGGGGCGAGTGAAGTTGAGTGAAGTTATCCTCTTTAGTTCAAGAGCTTGATGGTTGAGAGGTAATAACTGTTACTGAACCTGATGGTGTAAATCCTGAGGCTCCTGATGGCAGCAGTGAGAAGAGAGCATGACCTTGGTGGTGGGGGTCCCTGATGATGGATGCTGCTTTCCTGCAACGGCGTTTCATGCAGATGTGCTCAATGTTGGGGAGGGCTTTACTCGTGATGGACTGGGCTGTATCCATTACTTTTTGTTGGATACAAGTCATCAGTTCCATTATCTACATCATTGACAAACAATGTGAAAAGTAGCAGTCCCAATACTGACCCCCGAGGAACACCACTAGTCACTGGCAGTCAAGCAGAAAAGGCCCCTTTTATTCCCATTCCCTGCCTCCTCCCTGTTTGCCATTCCTCCATCCATGCCAGTATCTTTCCTGTAACACCATAGGATTTTATCTTGTTAAGCAGCCTCATGTGTGGCACCTTATCAAATGCTTTCTGAAAATCCAAGTTAATGACACCCACTGTCTCTCCTTTGTCCACCCTGCTTGTTACTTCCTCGAGTAACTCTAGCAGATTTGTCAGGCAAGCTTTCTCTTTACAGAAACCATGTTGACTTTGACTTATTTTATCATTAGTCTCCTAATACCCCGAAACCTCATCCTTAATAATAGACTCCAACACTATCCCAACCACTGAGGTTAGGCTAACTGGCCTATAATTTCCTTTCTTTTGCCTTCCTCCCTTCTTAAAGAGTGAAGTAGCATTTGCAATCTTCCAGTCTTCCAGGATCATGCCAGAATCAAGTGATTCATGAAAGATCATGACCAATGCATCCATTATCTCTTCAGCAACCTCTCTCAGGACTCTGGCATGTAGTCCATCTGGTTCAGGTAGGTCACCGATCTTTCTTAAGACCTTTTAGTTTGCCTAGTACTTTTTCCTAGTAATAGCAATCACTCTTGCCCCCTGACACTCACAGACCTCTGGCACTCAGCTAGTGTCTTCCACAGTGAAGACTGATGCAAAGTACTCATTAAGTACATCTGCTATTTCTTTGTCCCCCATTACAACCTCACCAGCATCATTTTCCAGTGGTCCAATATCAACTCTCACCTCCCTTTTACTCTTTATATAACTGAAAAAAACTTTTGGTATCCTGTTTTATATTATTGGCTAGTTCTGCACAACTCTCCCTCACTTAAGTCCAAATCAAGCACTAGTCTCGACACCATCATATCCTGGGCACGCTTTCCATCCATGCTGGGTTGAGTGTCGAGCTCGCAACTCAACCTCGTAAAAAGTACTAATGGTGTCGAGATCTTCATCGATGACGATGGACGAACTTTTTTTTATTGGCTAGTTTGCCCTCAAATTTCATCTTTTCCCTTTTTATAGCTTTTTATTTGCCTTTTGTTGGATTTTGAAAGCTTCCCATTCACTTTTGCTACCATATATGCCCTTTCCTTGGCTTTTATGCAGTCCTTAATTTCTTGCCGTGGCGAATCGCTCCAGGTATAGAACACGTGATTTGCTTCGGACCTGGACTTCACTGCCAAAGATGCCATTCTCAACCTCTCCAAATCGACTTGGCACTTAGAACAATCACCTCACACCTTAATCACTACAGTTTAGCTACTATATATCCACTTTATAAACACAAGAGATTCTGCAGATGCTCTAAATCTTGAGCAACACCCACAAAATGTTGGAGAATGCTGCTGCAAGCAAGTTTTTCATCGCACCTGTACCTGTCTTCCATTTGAGATGAAGGGTCTCAGAGACAAAGAGCAACTGCTTATCTTTTCCAAAGATGTGCTGACTAGCTGAATTTTTACATAAGCGTAAGAAAACCTGCAGATGCTGGAAATCCAAAGCAACATGCACAAAATACTGAAGAGCTCAGCAGGCCAGGCAGCATCCATGGAAAAAAGTAAACAGTCCTGTTGAAGGGTCTCAGCCCGAAACGTCGACTGTACTCTTTTCCATCGATGCTGCCTGACCTGCTGATTTCCTCCAGCATTCTGTGTTTGTTGCTTTTCTATTTATATTCCAGATTTCCAGCACTAGCACTTCTTTGATATTTTAGTTCTTTCCATGTTGGATCCAAAAACGGGAGGTGTCGGAATATTTTAAATTAATTTTTGGATCCAGATTGCACTGGCAAGGCAGCATTTACTGTTCATCACCAATTGCCCTTGAGCCAACTACTTCAATTGTTCCACTCTGAATCTCAGAGGGGAACAGTGAACCAAAGCAATGATTCTGCTTCTCTCCCCTCGGATGCTGCCTGGTCTACTGAGCACTTGCAGCATTCTGGGTTTACATTTTTCACATTGTTAATAAGCACTCAAAGAGCTCTGAGGCTGTATGGATTAAATTTTAAATGTATTAATGAAAACCAATTTGCAGCTTGTATATTTACAATGGCTCAGCAGTACAAATCATGAAATGCTGGAAGTGCTTATCTAACAAGCCTGACAGCAACCATGGAGAGAGGATTTGACAAAACCTTTCGAATTAATGAATCCATTTCAGTATTTGAAAATAATAAGTAAAGAAGTTGCTCTAAGGTGTTTTTGGCATTTAAACAGCACTGTGGATCAATCCCCAACTGTTTGTGTAAGTCAGAGAAAGTGTAAAACCCTCAGTTCAGAGAGCAGTTGTTTCCCTGGGTAATGCTGCTTTGAAATTTGCAGCATCAGTTTCATTGGCTTTTCCAAGTTCTCAGCATGTTGCACTGAAGGTGCAATGCTTGCTATCAATAATTACAATATCAATATCAATATCAATAGTGAAATTAGGAGAGCCAGAAAGGGCCATGAGAAGGCCTTGGTGAGCAGGATAGGATCAATCAAGTGTGACAGTGGAAAAGTGTATATGGAACCGGAGGAGATAGCAGAGGTACTTAATAAATACTTTGCTTCAGTATTCACTACAGAAAAGGATCTTGGCGATTGTAGGGATGACTAGCAGTGGATTGAAAAGCTTGAGCATATAGACACTGAGAAAGAGGATGTGCTGGAGCTTTTGGAAAGCATCAAGTTGGATAAGTCACCAGGACAAGATAAGATGTACCCCAGGCTACTGTGGGAGGCGAGGGAGGAGATTGCTGAGCCTCTGGCAATGATTTTTGCATCATCGATGGGGATGGGAGAGGGTCTGGAGGATTGGAGGGTTGCAGATGTTGTTCCCTTATTCAAGAAAGGGAGTAGAGATAGCCCAGGAAATTATAGACCAGTGAATCTTACTTCAGTGGTTGGGAGAAGATCCCGAGAGGCAGGATTTATGAACATTTGGAGAGACGTAATCTGATTAGGAATTGTCAGCATATTCTTGCTTTGTGGATCCGTGGATCCAGAACTGGCTTGCCCACAGAAGACAAAGAGTGGTTGTAGATGGGTCATATTCTGCATGGAGGTTGGTGACCAGCAGTGTGCCTCAGGGACCTGTTCTGGGACCCCTACTCTTTGTGATTTTTATAGATGACCTGGATGAGGAAGTGGAGGGATAGGTTAGTAAGTTTGCTGATGACACAAAGGTTGGGGGTGTTGTGGATAGTGTGGAGGGCTGTCAGAGGTTACAGCGGGACATTGATAGAATGCAAAACTGGGCTGAGAAGTGGCAGATGGGGTTCAATCCAGATAAGTGTGAAGTGGTTCATTTTGGTAGGTCAAATATGATGGCAGAATATAGTATTAATGGTAAGACTCTTGGCTGTGTGGAGGATCAGAGGGATCTTGGGGTCTGAGTCCACAGGACACTCAAAGCTGCTATGCAGGTTGACTCTGTAGTTAAGAAGGCATACGGAGCATTGGCCTTCATCAACTGTAGGATTGAGTTTAAGAGCCAAGAGGTAATGTTACAGCTATTTAGGACCCTGGTCAAACCCCACTTAGAGTACTGTGCTCATTTCAGGTCACCTCACCACAGGAAGGATGTAAAAACCATAGAAAGGTGCAAAGGAGATTTACAAGGATGTTGCCTGGATTTGGGAACATGCCTTTTGAGAATAGGTTGAGTGAACTTGGTCTTTTCTCCTTGGAGTGATGGAGGATGAGAGGTGACCTGATATAGGAGTATAAGATGATGAGAGTATTGATCATGTGGATAGTCAGAGGCTTTTTCCCTGGGCTGAAATGACCAACACGAGAGGACATAGTTTTAAGGTGCTTAGGAGTAGGTACAGAGGAGATGTCAGGGGTAAGTTTTTTTACACAGAGTGGTGAGTGCGTGGAATGGGCTGTCAGTGACGGTGGTGGAGGCAGATACAATAGGGTCTTTTAAGAGGCTCCTGGATAGGTACATGGAGCTTAGAAAAATAGAGGGCTATGGGTAACCTTAGGTAATTTCTAAAGTCGGTACATGCTTGGCACAGCATTGTGGGCCGAAGGACCTGTATTGTGCTGTAGCTTTTCTATGTTTCGATGTTTTGACAAGAGGGCACAGCCTCAGGACAGAGGGGTGTCCATTCAAAACAGAGATGCGGAGAAATTTCTTTAGCCAGAGGGTGGTGAATTTGTGGAATTTGTTGCCACAGGCAGCTGTGGAGGCCAGGTTGGGTGTATTTAAGGCAGAGATTGATAGGTTCTTGACTGGACATGGCATCAAAGGATACGGGGAGAACGCCGGGAAACGGGGTTGAGTTGGAGGGAAAAAAGGATCAGACATGATTGAATGGCGGAGTAGACTCGATGGGCCAGATGGCCTAATTCTGCTCCTGTGTCTTATGGTCTTATGGTCTTATAATCTTGGTCTAAATCCTATCACAGATATTTCCTCTGATATCTCCACCTCCCTACTCCAAAAAATTAAAACCCAGTTTTGTGTGTGTGTTTTTTAAAACTTTCTCAGTTCTGAAGAAAGGTCATTGGCCCTAAAAGTGCTCTCTGTTTCTCGTTCCACAGATCCACTGAACCTCTCCAGCACTTCTGGTTTTAAATTTCAGATTTCCCATATGTTTGCAGCTTCTCGATTACTAATGTACTTAAGTTGCAGGAAAGCTCCTCTTGACAGATACTGTTCAGAACTGATTTCCCAGACCGGCTCATCAATACCAGTGCAATTTGGGACTTTATGTATCTCTCTGATTGAGTACAATAGGAATCTGGAAACTGCTTTGGAGAGAACCCATTTTTAAATGTACTGCAACTATCTGACAACTAGGTGCCTAACTCTCAAGTTTCTGAAACCTCCTACAACTAATCATGCAAAAGACAGAAGTCATTGTTGTTGCAACTAACTCAGTTTTCTGGCCACGGTTGTACTCTGGAAACTCCTGCTGCTGAACTCATTTCCCTTACACCAACCCCAGTTCAACTGCTGCTGAAACCCTTCCTTGTGCCTATCTCCCACTAGGTCTTGATTACTTCCTAAATAGTCTACAGTAACTTGTACTTAAGCATAGAAACATAGAAAATAGGTGCAGGAGTAGGCCATTCGGCCCTTCGAGCCTGCACCGCCATTCAGTATGATCATGGCTGATCATCCAACTCAGAACCTTTACCAGCCTTCTCTCCACACCCCCTGATCCCTTTAGCCACAAGGGCCATATCTAACTCCCTCTTAAATATAGCCAATGAACTGGCCTCATCTGTTTCCTGTGGCAGAGAATTCCACAGATTCACCACTCTCTGTGTGAAGAAGTTTTTCCTAATCTCGGTCCTAAAAGGCTTCCCCTTTATCCTCAAACTGTGACCCCTCGTTCTGGACTTC
The DNA here is from genome assembly GCF_963921235.1 of Mobula hypostoma. Classification (NCBI taxonomy): domain Eukaryota; kingdom Metazoa; phylum Chordata; class Chondrichthyes; order Myliobatiformes; family Myliobatidae; genus Mobula; species Mobula hypostoma. Next base: position 2,723,813 of record NC_086128.1, read on the forward strand.
CCCAACATCGGGAACAATCTTCCTGCATCTAGCCTGCCCAATCCCTTTAGGATTTTATACGTTTCAATAAGATCCCCCCTCAATCTTCTAAATTCCAACGACTATAAGCCTAGTTCATCCAGTCTTTCATCATATGAAAGTCCTGCCATCCCAGTAATCAATCTGGTGAACCTTCTTTGTACCCCCTCTATGGCAAGGATGTCTTTCCTCAGATTAGGGGACCAAAACTGCACACAATACTCCAGGTGTGCTTGTCTAGAACTCTACTGCGCTTATCCCAACTCACTCAAAGTCCTTACTGTCTGATACTAGCTCTTTCTCAGATGGCGCCTCAGTTTTAAATTCCTCACAGTTTTACTTATCCACGTGTCTCATAAGTGCAATAACTTTCACCCTGCACTCAGTTCCCATCTCTCTAACTTCTCCCAATCCTCTAGACTAACATGACCTCTAGCTCTGAAATCTCAATTTTTAATTGTCATCAACTGCCTTTGTTCTAAGCTCTGGAATTTTCTCCCTATCCGCCTCCACCTGCCCAAGTTTGCCTAAGACGCTCCTTGACCAATCAACAGTCATAGCATGCTCATACCTTTTGTGGCTCAAACACAAATTATGCTAAACTCTTTTAATCATCTTGGGAGCTTTTAACACGCTAAAATGGCCAAGTTGTTACTGTTGTTGTCGATGGTTTACAAGCTCTTTGCACTGGGGCATCAAATCACAACTTAGCAATAAACTTTGCAGTCCATGCATGTGTCTTGTTCTTACTGCAACCTGTTCCCATCAAGCAATACAGTCAGGAATGCAACTAAATGCCTTCTTTTTCCTTGTTGCTCATACTGAGATGAAGTTTCCTGCTTTGTTCAAGCTTTCATGTATCTCTTTCACAGACTATTGAATATATTTAGGAAAGCATAATCTTATACTTGCCTTTGAAAATGTAACCCCTTCAACCAAGCAGCATTCTTCACAGTTCAAATAAAGAAAATCTTAACTGACGATTTATCGTTAGATAACTCATAACACTGGAATGTTTAATTGTTCTGATGTTCCCTTGTCTTTCTGGACAGCACATCCACCACTGATACTTTGAAACATTAACAATGTTAAGAAATCAAAATGAAGGGCACCCCATTATACCATGGCGTGAATTTTGCAACTGGCCCCAGAGATAATGGAGTAAGGAAGGGGAACCGAGCAGATCTCACTCTTGAACCTATTGTGTGATCCCTGTGGATAAAGGTACATTCCTGTTCAGGGTCGAGTTCAGCTCTGATGCCCCCTGCAGCTAACTGCATTCCCTGCTATGGTCAATTTTTAAAGAATGTTATTTTGAGGATCTGTTCCTGGCACCTTCATCCCTGTCTACAGTCCACACCTACCCAGAAACCTTCAAGAGCCAACAAGAGAACTTCAAAAGAGAAACAGCCTTAACTGCCGGCAGAGCAAAGTAGTTTTTATCATGCTGTGGAATGTCTCTCCTTCACAAGGTTAATTGCATGGTGCTTTAAGGAAAATGCTTCTTGCATTAAGAGAATGAAGAATTGATTAAATTTCCACCTCTTTCCTTCAGGACTCTTGTACTTCATTGATTAAGGAAAATGCAAACAGTAGGGATTAGTGAGCAAGACAGCTGAGCCACTGGCATTAACACAGCAAGGCACTGGGAACTCAACATGATTGCTTAGGGGAGGAAAAAGATATTCTCTTGATTAGAGTGATAGAGAGATACAGAGTGGAGACAGGCCTTTGTCCCACTGAGTCCACACTGACTACCAACCACCCACTTACACTAATCCTTAAATTAATCCCATTTTTATTCTCTGCACTTTCCCATCAACTCTTCTTTAGATTCTATTGCTAACATACACACGAGGAGCATTTAACCTACCAATCTGCATTTCTTTAGAATGCACGAAGAAACCAGTGAGATTACAGTGAAAATGTGCAAACTGCACACACAGCATCTGAGGTCAAGCTTGAACTCAGGCCCCTGGCAGCTCTGCTGGCTGTGCACTGTGCCCTGCCCCCTGCCCCTCTCAATTTTAGGTTCTTAGCCAGAGCTGGACATTGTCAATCTTAGGTCAACGAGATAAAGTAACAGTGGAGGCTGTAGAACTGGTAGATTGTTTTTTTATCACCACAGGTACTGAGGTACAGTGAAAATCATTGTTTGCATGCCATCCACACAGATCATTTCATTATGTCAATGCACTGAGGTAAAAATACAATGGAAAGCAATACACAAGCATAGCATGAAGTACTACAGTCACAGAGACAGGGCAGTGCAGTTCAGTGCGGATAAGAATGTGCAAGGCCATGATAAGATAGATTGCGAGGTCAAGAGTCCATCTCCTCATACTACGGGACTGTTCGATAGTCTGATAACAGTGGGACAGAAGCCGCCCTTGAGCTTGCTGGTGTGTCCATTCAAGCTTTTGTATCGATGAGAGAGGGAGAAGAGAGAATTTCCAGGATGGGTGGAGTCTTTGAATCTGTTGCTTTATTGAGGTAGCAAGAAGTGCATTCAAAATCAGGGACTGAATCAAAGTGGATTTGACACCCTAACCAGAGTCTCTACCCACAGTTCCTGCATCGCCATGCCTACCTGGTCGATGGAGTTGATCTGCCTCACAGAGCAAGGCATCACACAAAGTTCGGCAGTGACTTATTGAGGCTCTAACTTTTTGAAAACTCCTGAAATTCTTCAACAGGAGGAATATCTAGAGGAGGTGTTTCACCTCTGGTAAAGTGAGGATTGTAATTAAAGTTTTAGAACCCTTGTAGGCAATTAAATAAAATGATTAAATCATCTTAATAAACAAACTAATAACTGAACTAATGCTAGGAAAATCCAGCAAGATCAGGCTATGCTACTTAATTCAGTTGAGCAGGTGGTATAATCAAGGTCCCCACCTTCATAAACATTCTCTCTTCTCCCCTCTCCCATTGGGCAGATGATACAAAGGCCTGAAAGCAAGTATCTCCAGGCTCAAGGATAGCTTCTATCCCACTGTTATAAGACTATTAAATGTTTCCCTAGTACAATAAGATGGACTCTTGACCTCACAATCAACCTTGTTATCAAAGTTCAAAGTAAAACTTATTACTTGAATACATACATGTCACCACAAACAACCCTGAGACTTATTTTCTGCGGACATACTTAGCAAGTCTATAGAATAGTAACTGTAAACAGGATCTGTAAACTGTAAACTGTAAACAAACTGTGCAAATGCAGATATAAATAATTAGCAATAAATAATGAACATGAAATAATAAGATAAGACTCCTTAAATGAGCGTAGCTATCTCCTTTTCAAAGATTAATTTCTTATCAAAGTATACAACTCTGAAATTTTTCTTCTCTGGGTAGCCATGAAACCAAGAAAGGAAAGAAAAGCAGCATGATTGTTAGCTCACAAATCCCTCCTCCCGCACAGAAAAATGAGTAAAAATGAAACAGACACATCAGCCCCCAAGTAAACCCTCCTTGCACAAAAATACGAACAAAGACGGAATAGCCACATCAACCCCTAAATCCCTGCTCCTGCACAAAAAAATACGAACAAATATGGAACAGGCACATCGATCCTCAAATTCCCCTCCCCACACAAAAAAATGAGAAAGATTGGGATAAAAACACAGAATATAAAAAACTAGAAAACTGAAAAACGTCCATAGTCCAAGTCAACATCCAAAATGCATAAAACCTGGCACAGAGGCATTCTCCAGGCTCAGAGGCAGGCTCCCTCCTCTCCGGTAGTATAGCAGAGTGATCCTCAGCCAGCAAAAGACAGGCAGCCGGCACTCACCTTGCCGGTTCAATCTTTCTGGTTGGTTTCATCAGCACAGAATAGAAGCTTTAATCAGCAAAAATGGAGTCAAACATCAGCTCGCACCCCATCCCGCAGCCTGCCCGCTCTCGGCACCTCTGCCTCCCAGAATCCTCTCGGAGACTGCAGAGCACTGGAATACACAAATAATCCGCAAACAACAGATTACAGGTCCCAGCAGTTCCAGAATCACATCCAAGATGAAAAACAAATGTAAAATGCATAAGAGAAGTGAAATATATGGTTTCATGATCTATGCAAAAGATGTCAACTGAAGGAGCACTGTACGCAGGCACCATCTTGACCAGAAGGTCACTCATTGAACTCCCTTCTGTTCAAGAGCTTGATGGTTAACTGTTCTTGAACCTAGTGGTACGAGTCCCAAGGCCCTGTACCTTCTACCTGATGTCATACCCTTATCATTTACCTGCTTTTCACTTTCTCTGTAGCTGTTACACTTTATTCTACATTGATATTGTCTTACTTTGTACCACCTTAGTTAATGATTTGATCAGTAAGACAAGCCAAGCTTTTCACTGTATCTCAGTGCATGTCAAAATAGTAAACCGATTTCAATTCCATTTCTAATTCACACGACTCCTTCCATTGACTGCAACAGCAGGTGAGCTGTCTGTCATTCTTGCACCTCTGCATTTGCAATGTGAAGCCCAACCATACTGGTGTTTTGAATCATTGCCCATCGCTCAGCCCATTATTCTAATGATCCCGATTGTGACTGCATCTTAAGGGAAAACGGTGATGTGCCTCTCATGTGAGATGTGGCAGTCTTGGGGGAATGCCCCTCCCCTGCACAGTCACATCTGCCAGAAGTGCATACGGCTGGGCGATCTGGAAGACCATGTAAGGAATCTGGAGCAGCAGCTGGATGACCTTCAACTCATAAGGGAGAATGAGGCAGTCATAGATCAGAGCTACAGGGGGGTAGTCACACCTAGGCTGTCGGAAGCAGGTCGTTGGGTGACAGTCAGAGGGGGAAAGCGAAGGTGAGCAGACAGGTCGTGCAGAGCACCCCTGTAGCCATTCCCCTGAATAATAAGTTTACCATCCTGGATACTGTTGGCGGGGACAACCAACCAGGTAGTTGAGGGTAGTGCAGTGGATGTAATCTACATGGATTTTAGTAAGGCATTTGACAAGGTTCCACACGGTAGGCTTATTCAGAAAGTTAGAAGGCATTGGATCCAGGGAAGTTTGTCCAGGTGGATTCAGAATTGGCTTGCCTGCAGAAGGCAGAGGTTGGTGGTGGAGGGAGTACATTCAGATTGGAGGATTGTGACTAGTGGTGTCCCACAAGGATCAGTTCTGGGACCTCTACTTTTCGTGATTTTTATTAACGACCTGGATGTGGGGGTAGAAGGGTGGGTTGGCAAGTTTGCAGATGACACAAAGGTTGGTGGTGTTGTAGATAGTGTAGAGGTTTGTCAAAGATTGCAGAGAGACATTGATAGGATGCAGAAGTGGGCTGAGAAGTGGCAGATGGAGTTCAACCCGGAGAAGTGTGAGGTGGTACACTTTGGAAGGACAAACTCCAAGGCAGAGTACAAAGTAAATGGCAGGATACTTGGTAGTGTGGAGGAGCAAAGGGATATCGGGGTACATGTCCACAGAACCCTGCAAGTTGCCTCACAGGTGGATAGGGTAGTTAAGAAAGCTTATGGGGTGTTAGCTTTCATAAGTCGAGGGATAGAGTTTAAGAGTCACGAGGTAATGATGCAGCTCTATAAAACTCTGGTTAGGCCACACTTGGAGTACTGTGTCCAGTTCTGGTCGCCTCACTATATGAAGAATGTGGAAGCATTGGAAAGGGTACAGAGGAGATTTACCAGGATGCTGCCTGGTTTAGAGTGTATGCATTATGATCAGAGGTTAAGGGAGCTAGGGCTTTACTCTTTGGAGAGAAGGAGGATGAGAGGAGACATGATAGAAGTGTACAAGATAATAAGAGGAATAGATAGAGTGGATAGCCAGCGCCTCTTCCCCAGGGCACCACTGCTCAATACAAGAGGGCATGGCTTTAAGGTAAGGGGTGGGAAGTTTAAGGGGGATATTAGAGGAAGGTTTTTTACTCAGAGAGTGGTTGGTGCGTGGAATGCACTGCCTGAGTCAGTGGTGGAGGCAGATACACTAGTGAAGTTTAAGAGACTACTAGACAGGTATATGGAGGAATTTAAGGTGGGGGGGCGGGTTATATGGGAAGCAGGATTTAAGGGTCGGCACAACATTGTGGGCCGAAGGGCCTGTACTGTGCTGTACTACTCTATTTTCTATATTCTATTTGCCTCATTTCACCTGAAATAGTTGACCCCTTGTTGTTAAGCACTGGCATCTAGTTCCTGATTCTCACAGAAATTTTTTTTAAATTCTCTCCGCATCCACTATATCAAGGCCACTCTGGATCTTATATGTTTCTCACTTTTGTAAACAGCAGCTGATACAAGCCTAGACTGTACAGTCTTTTGTTCTCAGACAGCCTAATTACAGGGTTCAGCCAAGTAAACTGGTTCCAAAGCATTAATACCTGCATCCATCTTTGATTAAAGAGACAAATAGCATCCAGAGTACCCCAAATCTGGCCTCACCATGCACTATGTACCTGAAGCATTATCTCCTTGTATTTTTGTATTCAATTCTTCTAACAATGGAAAATATCATTCTGTTAGCTTTCCACATTTCCTGTACTTCGACAAGTCTAGCAGGATAGGTATAGCACTTGGAAAGAGCAGAAGAGGCTGCCAGCAGGACCAGGACAGCCTTGGAGAATACACTCATAGGACCTATGTTGCAAAGAACGGGTGAACCCAAACGCAGGACACTGGCACGGAGATAGAGTTGGGATGCAGATGAGGCCCGTGAGTGTGGCTGGAGCTGAACGGCAAACAGGAGCATGAACGGAAAGGCAGGCGGCAGGCAAAAACTTATCTTGACACGGAACTTTGCTGGAGCTGAACGGCGAACAGGATGGTGAACAGAAAGGCAGGCGGCAGGCAAAAACTTATCTTGACACGAAGCATTGCTGGAGCTGAATGCAAACGGAAAGACAGGCGGCAGGCAATACTTCTCTTGACACGGAGAGACAGAATTACACAGGCAAACCACAGTGCTGAAACAAAACCTAGGATACACAATCCTAAGCAGCCAGGAAAGTGAATTACCACACTGGCTGAAACAACGATCTGGCGATGAGTGGATGCAAAGCCGGGGTATTTATGCTGCAGGTTTAGATGAGAATCAGGTGTCGCAATCGAGGAGCTCGGGAGAACACGAGGAAAAGGGAATTAGGAGAATATGAGGAATTAACGGTCGGGGCCGTGACAACCTAAAGGGAGAGATAAAGTTCCCAGAACTGGAAGAAGCTACAGTATGAACAGAAAGTATACCAATGAACATTACAGCATCCCACATGAGAGACTGGTTTAAGATTAGAGCCGATGGAATTCAGAGCAAGTTGATGGTAGAGGGTAGCAGCAGATGGTTGTTTTTGTGATTGGATGCCTATAACTAGTGGCGTCCCATGAGAATCATGTGGTGATGGAAAAATGGAAGAAATATACTTGTTGGTGTTAAGTTGTACAACAAAATTTAACAACCATGTTTAAACAGACTTAGAGTATATATGAAAAGAAAGTCACAAACCTCTTCTCAAGTAATTGATAATCTTCTAATAGTATCAAAATAGTTATGAAAAGAACCGTAAGTACAAAATACTCTGCAGATGCTGGGGTCAAAGCAACACTCACAACATGCTGGAGGAACTCAGCAGGTCGGGCAGCATCCATGGAAACAATCAGTCAATATTTCGGGCCAGAACCCGGATGCTGCCCGACCTGCTGAGTTCCTCCAGCGTGTTGTGAGTGTTAGTTATGAAAAGAGACAGGACTGGTCCACAAGTTCAAGTCCTAACATAGGACAAGGCTAACTTTGATGGTATTAGACAAGAACTTGCAAAGGCTGCTTGGGAGAGACTGTTTGCAGGTAAAGGAACCCCTGTCATGTAGAAAAGCAAGGACTCTATGAGCAATGGTCAGCATGGTTTAGTTCATGGGACATCATGTCACATACAGTACATTCATCTGAGCTTCTTTTGAAGAGGTGAGAAAGAAGACTGATGAGGGTAGGTTTGCGGACATTCTCCACATAGACTTTAGTCAGGCCTTTGATAAGATAGGTTGGTGAAAAAAGGGGAGGATTTGCACTTGTCCTGGTCTACACTGAGGAAATTGATCTCAGCATCCCACAAAATCCCAAAAACAGCAGAATGAATGATTCATTAATATATATTTTAAGTGTATTTTTGGAGGAAAGGATGGATTAGGAGAATTAAATGTTTATTTGAATCTTTAACTGCACTTGAAAAGACAGGAGTCACCAAAATAGCTACTACTTGGAATAATAACTCTCTTGTTAAGTTAATTTGAGCAGAATGATGCAGAAATCTGCAAGGAAATCTGAACTTTCTCTCTTTTCTCATATTTATTTGTTCTGATCATTATCCTTCTCACCTGCTCTACCTCAGGATCTTTGCAGCTTTCTTACTCCCTGTTGCTGTTTCCCTTACTGACTCACGATCTTAGCTATAAAAATGTTACTGACAAATGTCAGACAAGGTGAATACACTGCCAGGAATAACAGGAGTGAAGCTGTTGAAAACCTGATCTATCTGTGGTCTGTACCTGCTCATTAAGTTGAGGGATGACAGGGGTACTTCTTTCCACTTTGCATCAAGTAACAATGTCAGACATTTCCAGGTCAAGTATGACAATCAAATACAGAGCTCCCTCACTGACAATTCTCACCAGTCCTGGAAATAGAAGGTGCCATTGCACAATGTTCATTAACCACTCTGTAGGGAATGACTTTGTGAGTTTTCCACATAAACAAACAAGAAATTATACATGGACTTGATTTCTAGAGAGCATCTTTCTCCACTCATTATCTCCCATCCTATAAACAACGATTCATGTATTCCCACACAATTCCACAACTGTTCTGATGCTGACTTCAACCACACACACGCACTTCCCATTATGATTACATGGTCATGACTGATAGCTGAATCCCTTGGTGAATGATTCCCCTCTTCTCTCTGAAACCCACTGGAGAACAGTAAAACACTCACAAATTTCTACAGATGTACCATGGAGAGCATTCTAACTGGCTGCATCATCGTCTGGTACGGGGGGATGGAGAAAAGCTGCCGAAAGTTGTAATCGCAGTTATCTTTATCATGGGCATTAGCCTCTCCAGCATTGTGGACACGTTCAAAAGGCAATGCCTCAAAAAAGCGACATCCATCATTAAGATGCCCATCACCTAGGACATGCCCTCTTCTCATTGCTACCATCAGGGAGGAGGTACAGGAACCTGAAGACACACACTCAGTGTTTCAGGAATAGCTTCTTCCCTTCTACATTCAGATTTCTGAATGGAATTTCCCATGACCACTACTTCAGTATTTTCCCTCTCTTTTTGTACTATTATTTAATTTAATATTTCCTATTACAATTTATTGTTTTGATTATTATGGGTTGCAATGTACTGCTGCTACAAAACAACAAATTTCACAATGCGTGCCGGTGATATTAAACCAAATTCTGATTCTGATAATAAATCAATGCACAGGGATTGAACATGACCTCCTCCTGGTGTGTATGGCTCAACTTACCACTGGATAAGATCATTAGACTGTTGCCTTTGAAGCAATATGATTTGAATATCTGAATTTATTTATGTTTTCCTTTGTTTTTAGTAATACAAATCCTTCTTCATCAGAAATGATTGAGCTAGCAGTTTTCTCTTCTCGGATCTTGATATAGAAACATAGAAACATAGAAGATAGGCGCAGGAGTAGGCCATTCGGCCCTTCGAGCCTGCACCACCATTTATTATGATCATGGCTGATCATCCAACTCAGAACCAAGCCCCAGCCTTCCCTCCATACCCCCTGACCCCCGTAGCCACAAGGGCCATATCTAACTCCCTCTTAAATATAGCCAATGAACTGGCCTCAACAGTTTCCTGTGGCAGAGAATTCCACAGATTCACCACTCTCTGTATATCTGCAACATAAAATCAAGGCCACTAGGCCCATTCTGCTAAACCAAAGCCATTTTTTCCTTCACGTATCTTTGAGTCTAATACCATTCAGGAAGTCTCAGAAAAATTGCAGATGCAGGAATTCCAGAATATAAACAGAAAACAGTGGAAACACTCAGCTGACCAGGCAGCACCTGTGGGGAAAAAAACTTAATGTTTCCAGTTGATCATCATAGTGTAACAAGATTTTCAGGCAAACCAATCCAGGCATGGAGTAAGCTCAAGACACAAAAGTAGGAAGTAACGACAAGGATTTATTTGAAGAACATAACTGAGGAATAACAATTGACTCAGACTCTACATACTTGAGAGATAGAGTGCACAGAAAGTTAGTTCACTCAGAACCCAAATTCATGACTCAGCAAAGAATACTAGTTGTGACGAACTTAAATTGTGCATGTAGCACGGGAACCCCATGCGTATCAAAATCAAAACTCAATAAACTAAAAACAGGATGCACGAGGAACCCGCAGTCAAAAAACAAGCAGCACAAAATACACAAGGAAAACTTACAAGTTCTAGTTAAAACAAGTCAGTGATGTTCAGGTGTGTCAGAGCGCCGAGGCCTGACACTACCTGGCTCCTCACGCTAGTCCAAAAAGTTCAAGAAAAGACACGCCCCATGGCTGGCACCTAATGGCCCAGGGTGATCAGGATATCCGTGATCATCATCCGTAATCAATCAAGGATCCAAAATGTTATGGGAGGGGACCCAGCCTCTCTTCCCCGGGTGATAAACTTCCCAGTCCGCAAAGTACTGAACTTGATCACAAACAAAATGAGAGTCTAACAGTGCTGAACCGTGTATGCTTGTGATCATCAACAAAATGAGGAGGTGGACGAAACTTGGAAACAGGAACAAAAGGACTCGAAAGTATGAGTTTAAGGCAGGAAACATGAAAGGTAGGAAGAATACGCAGAGCTTGTGATAATTGTAGGCAGTATGACACTGGATTGATTCTTCCTACAACTTTAAAAGGTTTGATGTATCTAGTAGCCAATTTCCAACATTGCACCCACATATCGGAAAGCCAAACCTGCTGGTCTGGACAGAACAAAGGACCTGGGCACTTTTGATGATTAGCCTGATACTGCTGCTGTTATGAGTTGGCCATTAAAATTGATCTGACTTTTGGCTTTTGTCCATGTCTGCCTCCACCCCTTAACCAACTTATCAGCTGCAGGGACATCCACCTTGGTTTCTTGCTCAGGGAATAGAGGAAGACTGTAGCTGAACTGACATATTCAAAGGGTCACATTCCAATGGAGGAGTGTAAAAGATTACTATGTGCGAAATCTGCCCAACAAAGATGGTCACTCCATCTGTTTGGATTTCCTGAAACCAGACACCTCTGGGATCTTCCCAAATCCTGGTTCACTGTCTCTGTCTGCCCATTGGTGTGCAGATGGAACACAGAGGATAGGCATCCAGTAGCCCCAATGAAGTGACAAAAGGCCTTCCAGAATTTAGATGTGAATTTAGACCGCAGTCCGAGACAATATTCCAGGGAAATCTGTGCTTTGAAAGATATTTCGTAACGTGAGATCGGCCGTCTCTGAGGCTAAAAACAGGATGCACAAGGAAGCCGTATTCAAAAAGCAAGCAGCATGAAAAACACAAGGAAATTTAACGACTAAACTGGTCACTTAACTAGTGCTAGTTAAAACAAGTCAGTGATGTTCAGGTGTGTTAGAGTGCCGAGGCCTGACGTTCTCTTGTGCCCTACATTAGTCCAAAGAGTTCACGACATAGTTAGCTTCACACTAACCTTGCTATCTATTCTTACTTTTCGATGTTCTTGTTTTTTTTAAACTATTTTATTGTTCTAGTGAAGCATTTAAACTAAACTTACTGTCTCAAGGGCTGTAAAAAATCTCCTGATTAGCAAGAAGTTCTCCTTAGTATTGCAGTAATATCTATCCAGCAAATTATGAAAGACCTCGGAATTGTTTGGTGGATGATAGAATCTGGGTAGAGTCCATGCTACATCTCAGAATAGATAACAGCGTACTGTAAGATGCAGCATGGATTCCATTGTCTATTTGTATGTTGTAAAGAAATGTGGAAAGTATGGAGAGTGGTAAGTAGGAGATGCAACTGGGTTCTTGATGACACTTTGGGTAATGAGGTATTTGATTTGTTTAGTTGAACTTAATCTACTGTATAATTTATCCAGAATTGTATAATTGAAGAAGGTACCAGGTTTAATCCTCTAAAGTCCTTGTTATTTACTTTGCTCACTAATCTGGTGTATTATATTTGCCATTCCTCAAAGCTCTGTGCTTTACCCAATGACCACATTGACATTACCTGATGGGTGGTATCAGCTGGCTGGAACATCTCACCAGCAGCTCTGAGAACATCTCATTCATGTACAGTGGCCCCATCTTTTCCTTTGTTTTTTCTCACCAGCACTGGGACATAACAGTGTATTCCAGCAACCTCACTGAAAGTGCAGAACAGCTCATCTTCCATCTAAGAAAAGGCTTCAAAAACAGAGGGAGGGAAACAGAGCAGGATTTATGCTGGAAGTCATGCAGTAAAAGTGGCTCTTCAATGACTGAGTTCATTGCGACATCCTCCCAGGTTCAAGTGAACTGCTGGCATTCAGAGATCCTCTGAAGGGAGGAGGAGTCAGGGGAGTAATTGGTTCCTGATTCCAGCATGAAGTCTGTGCCTTTGGGAAGGAAGGGGAGGAAATTAGCAAAAAAATAAATAAAACAAAAATGGCAATTGATATTAATCACACTAATAAAACACACCTGTAGTATAATAACAAAAATAAAGCCAATAAATCACTCTGCTCCATTTCAGAGAAGAAATCCATTTGTCCTTGGTAGCCCTGAGCAGTGTTTCAACCGTGTGCCATACAGAATGACCTTGAGGTTATTATTAGGCACATTCCAGCTTATTCTGGCTGATATGTTGATGAAGGGCTAAGATGTTAAAGGGCATCTTTGGTGTTGATTGCTGACAGCTTTTGACAGCACTTCCAAATATGATGGATGGAGTCTCCAATGAATGGGTCATCATAGAACTATCTCACCAGCTGCCTTTGGCTTAGGTGCCCTTCTTTTGTGCCATTAAATGTGCAAATTTAGTCCATACATCTGGAAGCTTCACATATCCCATTGCAAATGTTTCCACAACAGTTTCCAATGGACTTGCAAAGAGTGTTATTAAAGAAGAGAAGAAAGCCCTTAACTCCGAGTGGAGTCATCAGGACACCGTCATGACTGCGTTTTCTTTTATGGATTTCTTATTTTTACGAGGCCGAGTTGCTAGCTCGACGCTCAACCCAATACGGATGGAAAGCGTGCAAGGGAGCCGGCTGGATTCGAACTCGGGAGCCTTCGCTCTGAAGTCCAGCGCTGATGCCACTACGCCACCAGCCAGCAAAAGATTGTTATTGGTATTGGTTTATTATTGTCATGTGTAGTGAAATATTGTGAAAAGCTTTGGTTTTCATGCCATCCAGACAGATCATTCCTTACATAAGTACACTGAGCGAGTAAAATTGAAAACAGGGTGCAGAATATATTGTTACAATTACAGAGAAAGTGCAGTGCAGGTAGACAAATAAAATGTACAGGTCATGAAAAGATAGATTTGGAGATCAAGAATTCCTCTATTAGCGTATGAGAGGACCATTCAAACAGAGGGATGGAAGCTGTCTTTGAGCCTGGTGGTGCATGCTCTCTAGCTTTCGTACCTTCTGAAGGATGGGAGAGGGGAGAAGAGAGATTGACCGGGGTAGGAGTGGTCCTTGATAATGTCAGCAGCTTTCCCAAGGCAGCAAAGTATTAATGAAGGTAACTTGGAACAAATGGGGCATGGCAATTATGAAGTTTTTTGTCTCTAAGTAGTCAATTCTAATAGATTTAAGCAGGGAACCTGATTATAACAACTCAAAGCTCAAAGTGAGAAATGCTGATTTTTTTCCTGCAGCTATACTCCCAGGACTCTGTATCCACAATGGACATCAGCTCAAAGTCTGTTTCTGTGAAGCTCTCATCTAATCTCTGGCAAGTAACGGCAGCTTCATTCTAATCTAAGATGTCAGCTAATTACGCTGTGGTGTTTGCTTTTGAGAGTTTGTTGGAAATTCACAACAAATAGAAATTTACAGCTGTGCAAATGGAATCAAACGGGGTAAGGCCTCGAATTATTGCCTGAGGTGCTTCTGATCTGTCTTATCTCAAGGTTGGAGCTTTATTTGTTCCTAGGCATTATTTTTGGTTGTGTACAAAGTACTGGAAATGATTATGACAGTACACACACAGTATATAACCCCCTTTATCAGATAACTGTCTGAAAAGCCTCTTGCCTGAAACCACAGAGGTCAGATTCTGAGGAGGATGTGTACACTGGGATTTTAAATTGATTTCAGCTGACCTGAATAAGTTTCTGTTGTGGCTAATTAAAGGCTTGTTTGCACAGAGGAAAGGATTAAATTTAACTTATGGATGGAACACTAGCAGCAGTATTTCTGAAAGTAAGTGTGTGGGAGAAACAGCACAAGACACAGCTGGGCAATTGGACACACTAGTTGTTCCCTAAGGTTGTGCTCTTACTGTAACATCAAGATAAATTCTCCGTTTACCTTACAGTCACAGCAGGCTGCACCGATCTATGAGAAATGCATTGATGAACAGATGGCAGCAGGATGTTATCAGGATCAGTTAATCCCACTATCTCAGCATCAAGGTCACAGGGCAATGCAGCACTGCCTACCAAGAGAGGAATTCTTAATTCTACATGACACCTGGAGACCATTTAGATTAGTGCAGCTTTCTGATGGCAATACCAGACTGCTTCTCCCTATCTGAAATCTTGGAGCTTGGAAATGGATTTGTACGGCTGAAGATGGAACATAAATATGGCAGGCTCCACAGTCCAAAAGAGGTAACGTTTTTAAAATATACACAGACACACACACACACACACACACACACACACATACACACATACATACACACACACACATACACGCACACGCACACATACACACATACATACACACACACACATACACGCACACGCACACATACATACACACGCACACACACACATACACGCACACGCACACACACACACACACACTCAGACACACACACAAACACTCACATATGCACACACACACATACTCAAACTCACACAGACACACTCACACAGGTATGCTCACACACATGCACACACACACTGACACACACACACTTGCAGGCATGTACACAAAGACACACACACACAATTATATGCACACTTACAGGCACATGCACACACAGACACACACAAATACACTTAAACACACTGACAAACACTTACACACATATACACACACTTAGACACACACAATAACAAAATGTTGAAGTATCTGCGATGTATGTTAGATTTGACACATCCTGGAGATAACTTATTTCTTTACTGGAGAGAACTTGGCCATTCCACACTGCATTATTGTCAAGATCACTAATGACTACTCATCCATTTCCCTCCCTGTGCAGCAAACACACCCATCATAAGACTCCTGGATTTATGTTGCAACCTAGTCTATGCAAGTGTAGTTACAGGCTCCAGGAATGAAATTAATTACAACAACTGTATGATGACTACTGCAGCAGCAGACAGTGGCTGTTCATCAACAGGATAAGCAGCATGGGATAAATAACACTGAAGGCTCCAAGACTGAAAAGGAATGTACAGCAGAGTGCTTAGGTTAACACTTTACTTTGAAATGGACAGGGTGTCCAATTCAATCTGAGCTGGCCACACTTTACTGTTACAAATTCATTTTGCTATTTCCAAGCTTGAATTCAGGTCATCGCGACTTGCTGTGAAACAATTTATTCAAATTTCTGCTCAAATAGCATTTTCTATATAAATAGTTCTTCCTGTCATTTTTATTACAGAATTAGATTTAAATAAATCATGTGTCTTGAGACACAATATCTGAACTTAAAATGTAAGCAGAATAGCTTGCAATAACCAAGAAATATGAACACAACCTGCTCTTTTATGACAACACTCTCATCAATGTATTCCCTTTGCTGAGTTTATCTTGCTCATTAAGTGTAAATTGGCAGAGTTGACATTATAAATAGATAATCTACAGCAGAAATGGCCAGTGTCAAACCTCTACTTCCTCAGACGTTTGCAGAGATTCGGTGTGACATCTAAAACTTTGACAAATTTCTATTGATGTGCCGTGGAGAGTATATTGACCAACTGCATCACAGCCTGATATGGAAACACCTTGTCTGGAAAACCCTACAAAAAGTAGTGGATACAGCCCAGTCCATCAGCAGTAAAGCCCTCCTCACCACTGACCACATCTACGTGGAGCGTTGTCACAGGAAAACAGCATCCAGCATCAGGGACCCCCACCACCCAGGTCACACTCTCGTCTTGCTGATGCCTTCGGGTAGAAGGTACGGGAGCCTTAGGACTCACACCATCAGGTTCAGGAACAGTTATTACCCCTCAACCATCAGGCTCTTGAACCAGAGGGGATAACTTCACTCACCCCATCACCGAACTGTTCCCACAACCTATGGACTCACTTTCAAGGACTCTTCATCTGATGTTCTCGTTACTTATTGCTGATTTGTTTATTAATTTTTCTTTTGTATTTGCACAGTTCGCTGTCTTTTGCACACTGATTATTTGTCTGTCCTATCGTGTCCAATCTGCAAAATACCTGTTCTAAAGTGACTGACTGAACTGCTGAATCAGCTAACCTCAGATAATATGGTGTAGTTCACTTCAAAGATCATGGACTTGGCCTAGCACTGAGCACAGGGAGAGGAAGAAAGGAAATTTTCCCTTCCTACTGAATTTTATCATGTCTCGGGGAAATATCTCAATGTGCTTCTTATAACCTATCCCCCAAAGCACGGGTTTGGAAGTTATGAAAAGAAATGGCACATAAGAGGAGTTACTCCACACACATAATAATTTGGAATCACAAACACAGAACATCTGGAATGAAGTACATCAATGAGAATTCGTGTGGATTGTTGGATATCCTTATGCGGTAATGTAGTAATGCTGAGGTAAGACTGATTTATTTTAGATAATATTGTTTGAGGGATAAATATTGGCCTAGATACCAGAAAGAAGTCCCCGATCATCTTCAAATAGAGCCTTGAGAATTGATCAAATGCCCTTTACTAATTTAATGTCTCCTAATTAAAACCGAATGTCTGAGAAAGAAAGCACAGTGATCACAGTGGCCACGGAAATGCCAAAGCCTGGTGTGCATTCCCAATCTGTCTGAAGAACGCAGCAGGAATGCTTGGAATAAATCTCTTCAGAGTTTAGCCAAACGGGAAGGAGCTTGCTTTATTTGAATTGCAATTAAGTGATAAAACATTAATAAAGGAGATAAAAGCCATTAATTCATAGCACTTACTTCAAACTGTGAAAGATGCTGTTGATTTATTGCACTTCTCACCAATCACACATCATTAACCTGTTGCCCTACAAATCATCCAGAACAATGTCTAATCGATAAATATATGGAAAGGGATTGGCCATTGAGATGTGGGCAGCAACAATGAATTATTATACGTCAAATAGCTTTTACCTTGTACTAATTGATGTCTTACATTTTTCAAAAATAAATCCTTCGCCTGCACATGGGAATCATTATTTAGATCCAAGAGTAATTACTGGGTCCACATAAAATAGAACGATGTGATTTTTAATCAGTCAATAATCATTATAGTAATTATTGTTAAAAACAGCTGGTGATTGAGGACTGTGGAAGCTGAAGACTGTGGCTTTACTTCAGAGAGAGTGTGACACATAAATTATGACTCCCATTATAATACTATACAAATATCATTATTCTGCAGTATGAGACTTCCCCAATTCCTAAATGGTTTTAAGTACCATCAAAATAATTCCAAACAAGAGAAAATGTGCAGATGCTGAAAACCCAAGCAACAGACAGGTCCTGAAAACAGACTACAGGGAGTTAGGAAGGAAGTTGAGAAGCAGGACCTCAAAGGTAGTAATCTCGGGATTACTGCCTGTGCCACGTGACAGTGAGTATAGGAACAGAGTGAGGTGGAGGATAAATGTGTGGCTGAGGGATTGGAGCAGGGGGCAGGGATTCAGATTTCTGGATCATTGGGACCTCTTCTGGGGCAGGTGTGACCTGTACAAAAAGGATGGGTTGCACTTGAATCCCAGGGGGACCAATATCCTGGCGGGGTGGTTTGTTAAGGCTATTCGGGAGAGTTTAAACCAGAATTGCTGGGGGGTGGGAACCCAACTGACAAGATGGAGAAAGAGGCAGTTGGCTCACAAATAGAGAAAGCTTGGAGACAGTGTGAGAGGGAGGATAGGCACGTGATAGAGAAGGGATGCACTCAGACCGATGGTTTGAGATGTGTCTATTTTAATGCAAGAAGTATCATGAACAAAGCGGATGAGTTTAGAGCGTGGATCAGTACTTGGAGCTATGATATTGTGGCCATTACAGAGACTTGGATGGTGCAGGGGCAGGAATGGCTACTTCAAGTGCCAGGCTTCAGATGTTTCAGAAAGGACAGGGAGGGAGGTAAAAGAGGTGGGGGCATGGCACCGTTGATCAGAGATAGCGTCACGGCTGCAGAAAAGGAGGAAGTCATGGAGAGATTGTCTACGGAGTCTCTGTGGTTGGAAGTTAGGGACAGGAAGGGGTCAATAACTCTACTGGGTGTTTTTTATAGGCCATCCAATAGTAACAGGGACATCGAGGAGGAGAAAGGCAGACAGATTCTGGAAACGTGTAATAATAACAGGGATGTTGTGATGGGAGATTTTAATTTCCGAAATATCAATTGGCATGCCCCTAGAGCAAGGGGTTTAGATGGAGTGGAGTTTGTTAGGTGTGTTCAGGAAGGTTTCTTGACATAATATGTAGAAAAGCCTACAAGAGGAGAGGATGTACTTGATCTGGTATTGGGAAATGAACATGGTCAGGTGTCAGATCTCTCAGTGGGAGAGCATTTTGGAGATAGTGATCATAATTCTATCTCCTTTACCATAGCTTTGGAGAGGGATAGGAACAGACAAGTTAGGAAATTTAAGAGACTACTTGACAGGTATATGGAGGAATTTAAGGTGGGGGGTTACATGGGAGGCAGGGTTTAAGGGTTGGCACAACATTGTGGGCCGAAGGGCCTGTACTGTGCTGTACTGTTCTATGTTTTATGTTCTATGAAAGTGTTTAATTGGAGTAAGGGGAAATATGAGGCTATCAGGCAGGAACTTGGAAGCATAAATTGGAAACAGATGTTCTCAGGAAAATGTACGGAAGAAATGTGGGAAATGTTCAGGGGATATTTGCGTGGAGTTCTGCATAGATACATTCCAATGAGACAGGGAAAGGATGGTAGAGTACAGGAACCATGGTGTACAAAGGCTGTTGTAAATCTAGTCAAGAAGAAAAGAAAAGCTTACAAAAGGTTCAAAAAACTAGGTAATGATAGATATCTAGAAGATTATAAGGCTAGCAGGAAGGGGCGAGAGAATGAAATTAGGAGAGCCAGAAGGGGCCATGAGAAGGCCTTGGCGGACAGGATTAAGGAAAACCCCAAGGCATTCTACAAGTATGTGAAGAGCAAGAGGATAAGACGTGAGAGAATAGGACCAATCAAGTGTGACAGTGGAAAAGTGTGTATGGAACCGGAGGAGATAGCAGAGGTAATTAATGAATACTTTGCTTCAGTATTCACTACAGAAAAGGATCTTGGCGATTGTAGGGATGACTTGAGCATGTAGATATTAAAGAAGAGGATGTGCTGGAGCTTCTGGAAAGCATCAAATTGGATAAGTCACTGGGACTGGATGAGATATACCCTAGGCTACTGTGGGAGGTGAGGGAGGAGATTGCTGGGCCTCTGGAAATGATCTTTACATCATCAATGAGGACGGGAGAGGTTCCGGAGGATTGGAGGGTCACAGATGTTTTTCCTTTATTCAAGAAAGGGAGTAGGGATTGCCCTGGAAATTATAGACCAGTGAGTCTTACTTCAGTGGTTGGTAATTTGATGGAGAAGATTCTGAGAGGCAGGATTTATGAACATTTGGAGAGGCATAATATGATTAGGAATAGTCAGCACGGCTTTGTCAAAGGCAGGTCATGCCTTACGAGCCTGACTGAATTTTTTGAGGATGTAACTAAACATATTGATGAAGGTAGAGCAGTAGATGTAGTGTATAGGGATTTTAGCAAGGCATTTGATAAGGTGCCCCATGCAAGGCTTATTGAGAAAGTAAGGAGGCATGGGATCCAAGGGGACATTGCTTTGTGGATCTAGAACTGGCTTGCCCACAGAAGTCAAAGAATGGTTGTAGATGGGTCATATTCTGCATGGAGGTCAGTCACCTGTAGAGAGCCTCAGGGATCTGTTCTGGGACCCCTACTCTTCGTGATTTTTATTAATGACCTGGATGAGGAAGTGGAGGGATGGGTTAGTAAATTTGCTGATGACACAAAGGTTGGGGGAGTTGTGGATAGTGTGGAGGGCTGTCAGAGGTTACAACGGGACATTAATAGGATGCAAAACTGGGCTGGGAAGTGGCAGATGGAGTTCAACCCAGATAAATGTGAAGTGGTTGATTTTGGTAGGTCAAATATGATGGCAGAATGTAGTATTAATGGTAAGACTCTTGGCAGTGTGGAGGATCAGAGTGATCTTGGGGTCCGAGTCGATAGGACACTCAAAGCTGCTGCACAGGTTGACTCTGTGGTTAAGAAGGCATACGGTGCATTGGCCTTTATCAATCGTGGGATTGAGTTTAGGAGCCGAGAGGTAATGTTGAAGCTGTATAGGACCCTGGTCAGAACCCACTTGGAGTACTGTGCTCAGTTCTGGTCACCTCACAACCGGAAGGATGTGGAAATTATAGAAAGGGTGCAGAGGAGATTTACAAGGATGTTGCCTGGATTGGGGAGCATGCCTTATGAGAATAGGTTGAGTGAACTCGGCCTTTTCTCCTTGGAACGATGGAGGATGAGAGGCGACCTGATAGAGGTGTATAAGGTGCATTGATGGTGTGGATAGTCAGAGGCTTTTTCCCAGGGCTGAAATGGTTTGCACAAGAGGGCACAGTTTTAAGGTGCTTGGACGTAGGTACAGAGGAGATGTCAGGGGTAAGTTTTTTTACGCAGAGAGTGGTGAATGCATGGAATGGGTTGCCGGCGACGGTGATGGAGGCGGATACAATAGGGTCTTTTAAGAGGCTCCTGGATAGGTGCATGGAGCTTAGAAAAATACGAGGGTTGATTGATAAGTTCGTGGCCTAAGGTAGAAGGAGTCAATTTTAGAAAACCTAGCACATTTATTTTTCAACATAGTCCCCTCCTACATTTACACACTTAGTCCAGCGGTCATGGAGTATACGGATCTTGGACCTCCAGAAAGTGTCCGCAGCAGGGGTGATTGATAAGTTCGTGGCTTAAGGGAGAAGGAGATGAGTTTTACAGCTCTCTTTACATACGCATGCAGGTCAACTCTTTGAGTGATTATGCAGAAAACTTGAAGTTAATAACTCATCTCTTTCTACCATAAGCCACGAACTTCTCAATCACCCCTGATGAGTTATTAACTTCAAATTTTCTGCATAATCACTCAAGGAGTTGACCTGCATCCAGACTGCTCACAGAGTCTTCGAGGAGCTGCAGCTGGATGCACCACACAGATGTAGCTCCCTCGGAGTCTGAATCTCCCAGGACTCCAGCTTCCGGCATGAATAATACACAATGGCTATTTACTACACGAAGTACAGTGAGAGAAAAAAATATGGAACCTTAACAGATGCTTACCCAGAACCAGCACCTCTTCCAAACCAAAACCTTTGAGCCAAAGCCTGATACTCCTGCTTTCACCACTGACCTGCTCCCGACAACGGTCACTGCGCTTGTCCCTTCTGTACTTTTAAGCAATCGTCGTTAACCTGCGAGAAACTTTGTCGCTGTGGCCTGCTGCTGCTGCTGATTGGGTGATAATTGATTTATTTATGACACGTGTACATTGAAGCACAAAGTGAAATCTATCACTTGCATCAACAACCAACATAACCTAAGGGTGTGCTGGGGCACTTCAACAATATGCGGCAGAGCAAAACCAAAAAGACAACAATAAATGTCTTTCTTCCCTCCCACACATTCACACAAATGCCCGGTCCTCCAACCCAAGGACAGAAGCCTTGGTCCTCCAGTCTCCAATGCAAACTCGCAGACATTGAGCCTCTGATTTCATGGACAGGAGTGAATAACCATGGAGAAGAAAAAAATTACGATTTACAGTTAAGATATTAATGAAGTCTCTTTAGATAAGTAGGAGGGATGGGGACAGGACAGATTGACAGGAGCATAGAGCAAATTGTGTTCCTTATTTTATATTTTTTTTATTTAGAGATACAGCACAGTACTAGTTCCTTCCGGCCCAATGAGCCCGCACCGCCAATTACACCCAAATGACCAATTAACTGACTCATCTGTCTGCCTTTGTAATGTGGGAGGAATCCAGAGCACCTGGAGGAAACCCAGCAGTCACAAGGAAAATGTACAAACTCCTTACAGACAATTTACAACAGAACTGCACCGGGCTGTTTGCACTGCAACAATGTTATGCAAACCATTTCACTCCCATGGAATGGTGCAAAGGGAGGTGCTGAAGTGTCGTTAACAGACAAGGTAGAATGAAGGAGATTTAAGAGACTCTTGGATCAGCACATGGGTGGAAGAAAAGTGGAGGGCTCTGTAAGAGGGTAAAATTAGATAGGTTAAAATGCTGGCACAACATTGGGGTCTGAGTGTCCAGTACTGTGCTGTACTGTTCTTTGTTCTATGTTGTAAGGGTTTGAGATTGCGGCAACACCACCAGGAAGAGGTGCTGGGTTCAGAGGTCTGATATCAGTAGGGAAGAAGCTGTGTTGAGGTTTTCAAGCACTTGCATCTTCTCCCAGAAGGTAGAAGAGAGAAAAGGGAATGGTCAAGGTATCCTTGACAGCAGCTTTCTTGATGAAACACACCATGAAGATGAACTAGATGGACTTCTGGGGACTTTTAGGGAACAAAATTGCAAGATTTTGATCTAGCAACAATATTGAGAAATTTGCCATCATGATGTTTACTTTACTGCTTGTAAAATCTTGTCAGATCCACTATGAGCTAATTGAACAGTGGAACAGATTCAAGGGGCTAAGAGGTCACTGGTGTTTGTAAGTTCTTATGATTGGTTAAAGATCCCTGGGGAGGGAGTGACTGGGCTTGGCTGCACCACTCCCAATGTTTGGATAGCCTGTTAACTTTCACACTTGCAGAGGGGTCAGTCGTCATGATGCCAGTGGAGTGGTGGAACTGGATCCAGCATGAGCTGCACACACAGAGGAAGCAAGTAACAGAAAGGAAAGAAAGTTGCTGGAATAAGGATGATTGAAACCAGATATAAACTGAATCACTTTGCATTCCATCAAATGCACACATTCATTTGCAAAAATGAATGTATAGCTATAATTCATGATGCATTTACAGGACAAAAATAATAGTTTTAGTATGATTTAGTAATTTGATTGCTCTTGGTGCATGTCAGTTTTCTGAGATTTTTGGCACAGGGAAAGCAATACTTCTAGACTTGGAAGATGAGACTCTCTCACCAGCTGAGCCCATGTTTGCAGAAGTTTGTCAAATACCATAACTGTGAGATACAGTGCATGGCCGGATGTTGCAGTAACGGTAGCTGAGAAGATTTATACGAATGCGAGATCAGATTTAACTCATCTCCTGGTCTCTGTTCACAGTTGATTCAAGAATTTATATTCCCACTTTCAACTCCTTCCTGGTCTCTCTCTCTAGATGTCAGGAAGCGCCCAGTTCTGAGCCAGCCACTCTTAGGTAATTTACCACATATGCCATGGTAAGACTGGAGAAGACTCAGATCCTTTGTACAAGATATATCTTGACAACTGGGTTGGAAGTGGCTGGGTTTATGTCTGCGCTCTTACAAACAGTCAATTGAAAGTTATGGTTGGTTTACTCAAACAGTTTATTTAAAGAGCAGAGAGAACAGAGATCAGGACCAAATTTTTGCAGCTCCACCCAATAAGTGCAGGGTAATTTTTCCAGAAAAATGCAGTAAGGGAAGTGAATGAAATCAAATATTATATCAATTCCTACCACCCACAGCAGTGCAGTCTATTTTCACTCATAGATGATGCCTACATTTCCATTGAACCTGAGTATATTTCTATAAAATACTGGAACTAATCAGCAGGCCAGGCAGTATCTGTGGAAGGGAATTTATCTCTTCCCACAGATATTGCTCGACCTGCTGAGTCTATCCAGCATTTTATGTTTTTGTTTCAGTCCTAAGTTTCTTTGATTTTCAATATTTCCAATGTTTTATGTTGTATGAAATACAAATTTTAAGTTGTAGATTGATACATGCTTTTATAATAAATGAACCTTTGAACCTTTAAGCCTTTTTTAAAAATACTAAGCAGGTTTTATAAATATATTCATATAGCCTTGAAGCATCAAATTGCAGATATTCTCTGGTTCCTGGTGCCTCTGGGTGCGGCCGAAGGATTAGTTGCTCTTAGTTGGTGGCATCAGTTTAGAGCCAACTCCACAGTAAATGATCCATGGGATGAAAATACTGAAAGACCACTGGTTTTCCCTGCTCACTGTGAACAACTTCAATTTATTGCATTTTTATTTTGTTTGGAGCCACAGGCTTTGTGACTGCTACATCTTAGAGTACAGCTCTCACATTATGGTCTGGTCAATAAATCCATATTCTCTGAGCCACACTTCCAAGCCAGATGGATGAATTATTGCATTTGTTACAAGACTTTTCTACATATGAACATCAATTTATTCAAATTCCAATAACTTTCCCCCTCCCCCTTCACTCCTTTTCCATTCCCTATTCTGGCTCTCCTCTTACCTCTTCTTCTCACTGCCCATCACCTTCCTCTGGTGCCTCTCCTCCTCCCCTTTCTCCCGTGGTCCACTCTTCTCTCCTATCTTTTCTTCCTTCTTCAGCCCTTTACCTTTTCCACTTATCACCTCCCAGCTTCACATTTCGTCCCACCTGCCTTCCTTCCCTCTTCACCTATCACCTTCCATCTTGAACTCCTCCCCGACCACCCAACTTCATATTCTGGTATCTTCCCCCTTTTTTTTCTAGTCCTGAAGAAAGGTCTCAGCCCAAAACATTGGCTCTTTATTCCTCTCCATAGATGCTGCCTGACCTGCTGAGTCCCTTCAGCATTTTATGTATGTTCCTCAAGATTTCCAGCACCTGCAGAATCTCTTGTATTTATGCAACTGGTTAATGAATCCTAACAGTACATCAGTTTAAACTGAAGAAAAAGAATTTAATTTTATGTGGCACCCTGTGTAAGTCTAAGATTATTGTAATAATGAATTATTTCTAATTTTTAGGTAATTTTGAGGACGGTAGCCCAGTTGTGCATAACAGACCTTATTGGTACACAATATTGTTCTGGAAATTTAATCACAAGATATTTCTTCAAGATTATAGGATTGAAAATTGATTTTTCCTGGACACATATGCAGTAACATTTATCTCTGAGATGTATTGTGTCCCTTTGAAAATTCAACGAGCCAATTTCTGGAATGAATCATCCCTCCCCATTGGCAGAGGGAACTGGTTCACCCACAGCGCACTACCTAAGTGGGAAACTCAATGAGAGGCAGTAAATGCTAGCTTTGTCCACAATGCCCAAATTCCTGTACACACTCATTGTTCAGGAATGATGAAAATGTTGCTTCTGTTTCCAGAAAGAAATGAAGGTTTGGTTTAGAATGTATGTTCAAAAACAGAATGTGATTAGGGGATGCAACTGTTTAGGCAACTATAACCACAGGAGTTCATGGAATGGAACTGCTGAGAAAGGAAAACTGGAGGTCATTAACCTCTCGAGCTCGGTCTTTCACAACATTTCCTAAATAAAGAGCAGATGTAATTATTTGTAAGTCACAGTGCAAATTTTAAAGGCCAGTGTCAATTATATAAGTGAAAGTGTAAGTACAGGAGTTGACTGAAGCTTAGTCAGACCACTGAAACAAGTTTTAGCTAAACTGTGTTAGGGGTTTCTGCCCAAGTATTGGATGTTCTTTCCATTGTTAGGTACATAGCATAGGGGTGCAAATCTCTGAGAAAAGACATGGTTCATGTCTATGTTTGCTTTGAACACAAGGAGGCAAGGGTAACAAACAGCCACAATAAAATACTGCAGACTCCACATTGGTGAAGAGGATTGGGCTTTGCTTCTTGAGGGAGTAGCAGGACCATGACAGTATGAAAAGTAAATCGGGAGATAATAACCTTCTCGAAGTAGGGAGATGGCAATGGCAAGACCTGGACATTCACATTTTCCACGTACATTCTCACTTTTCTTATGACATAGATCAACAAGTCTATGCTAACTGTTCAGAGCATTCCCATTTATCAATTGCAATCAATCAATCAATCCAATTGACACTTATTTCCCTGCACATTCATTTTCACATGCCCTTCAGATTCCCACATAGTGCTTTTACCACCCATTACGGTACAGCAGACTGGAGAATTGCACATGTCATTCCACTTTTCAAGAAAGGAGAGAAGCAAAAGAAAGGAAACAATGGGCCAGTTAGTATGACTTCCAGTCCTTGGGAAGATGTTGGAGTTGATTATTAAGGACGAGGTCGCAGGATAATTGGAGGCACATGATAAAATAGGCCATAGTCAGCATGGTTTCCTTAGGGGAAAATCTTGCCTGACAAATGTGTTGGAACTCTTTGAGGAAGTAACAAGAAGGATAGACAAAGGAGAATCGGTTGATGTTGTGTACTTGGATTTTCAGAAGGCCTTTGACAAGGTGCCACACATGAGGCTGCTTAACAAACTACGAGCCCATAGAATTACAGCAAATATTCTAACATAGAAAAAGTAGGGGCTGATTGCCAGGAGGCAGAGAGTGGAAATAAAGGGAGCCTTTTTTGATTGGCTGTCAGTGACTAGTGGTGTTCCACAGGGGCCGATGTTGGGACTGCTTCTTTTTATGTTATATATCAATGATTTGGATGATGGAATTGATAGTTTTGTTGCAACATTTGCAGACAATATAAAGATAGGTGGAGCAGGCGGTTTTGAGAAGTAAAGAGGCTACAGAAGGACCTAGACAGATTAGGAGAAAGGGCAAAGAAATGGCAGATGGAATACAATGTCAGGATATGTATGGTCATGCAGTTTGGAAGAAATGAAAAGGTTGACTATCTTCTAAATGAAGATAAAGTACAAAAATAACTGAGGCACAAAGGGACTTGGGAGTACTTGTGCAGGGTTCCCCAAAGGTTAATTTTCAGGTTGAGTCTGTGGTGAGGAAGGCAAATGTGATGTTAGTATTCATTTCAAGAGGACTAGAATATAAAAGCAGGAATGTAATGTTGAGAATTTATAAAGCATTGGTGAGAGCTCACTTGGAGTATTCTGAGCAAGTTTGGGTCCCTTATCTTAGAAAGGATGTGCTGAGATTGGAGAGGGTTCAAAGGAGATTAATGAAAATGATTCCGGGACTGAATAGCCTGTCATATGAAAAGTGTTTGAGGGCTCTCGGCCTGTATTCACTGGAATTCAGAAGAATGAGGGGTGACCTCATTGAAACCTATCGAATGCTGAAAGGACTTGATAGAGTGGATGTGGAGACGATGTTTCCTGTGGTGGGAGGGTCTCAGAATAGAGGAGTGTCCATTTAGAAAAGAGATGAGGAGACATTTCATTAGCCAGAGTGGTGAATCTGTGGAATTCTTTACCACAGGTAGCTGTGGAGGCCGAGGTTTTATGAATATTTAAGGCAGAGGTTGATAGATTCTTGATCGGTCAGGGCATGAATGGATATAGGGAGAAGTCAGGAGATTGGGGCTGA
Source organism: Mobula hypostoma (assembly GCF_963921235.1). Taxonomy (NCBI): domain Eukaryota; kingdom Metazoa; phylum Chordata; class Chondrichthyes; order Myliobatiformes; family Myliobatidae; genus Mobula; species Mobula hypostoma. The sequence goes on from NC_086128.1 coordinate 2,751,697, forward strand.
GAATAAAATTGGATCAGTCATGATGAAATGGCAGAGAGGACTCAATAGGCAAAATGGCCTAATTCTACTCCCATATTTTATGGTCTTATGATCATAGACAATTTATACTAGCCAATTAACTCATCTGAAACATCTTTCAGACATGGAAAGAAACTGGAACACCCATGAAAAGTCTGTTTGATCACTGGGAGAACATGCAAACTCCACAACAGGCAGTAACCTGGGTCAGATTCGAACCCAGGTTAGTGGACATGTTGATGAGCTCAAGAGAATGGGTAGTTTCGGCCATTTACATGAAATGGGTGCATATTTTCCTGAAAACTAACAACATTATCAAGGTTGCAGGAGGGAAAACAGAACAGCACAATGGGGAAATAAAAAGATGCTAAAGGCATTTTTCTGGTGTTAAGACTGGAACCATCTGAAACTATGTAGAAAATGTCACAAGGGGATGTAGTGAAAACCTCAAAAAGGACTATTTAATCCAGAGATATCAGAGATTTAGCAGCTGGATGTCTAAAGTATGAAACTGGTCCTTGGAAATGATGCAATTTCCAGACTCTTAAATCAGATACAGTGTGCAAACAGAGAAGAGAAGATCTTCTTTATTGGACCAGAAGTTCAAAAGAGTATAGAAAATAGACATCAGCATGGAGATGATGCTTAAAATGAGGGTACAGTTTTACTCAGAATTTGATTCCGAGCGGCTAACATAAGTAAGCCCACAGACTGGAATACCCCACTGCAATCTGGACTTGGAGAAGAAGGAGAGATAGCGGGAGCCCAAGTGCATGAAGCCAGTCAGGATAAGTGAGCCAATGGGGTTAATTATCATGCAAGATACAACTGGGAAACAGGCTATTCAGCTCTCTGAGTCTGTGCTGTCCATCATGAATCCGACCCTAACCCATCTTATTCAATTCCTCCATTGTTCTATCACTCACCTACACATCAGGGAAATTTACAGTGGCCAATATACTTACCACCTTGAACATTGTTGGGAAGGAAACTGAAGCAGTTGGGGGAAACTCACAGAGTTACAGGAAGAATGTGCAATCTCCACCAGACAACATCAGAGGGCAGGATCAAATCCCGTTTTCCCGAGCAGCTCTCCTGGCTGCATCACTGGGCCTGGAGTTGGTACTTCAGAGCAAAAATGCAATTCAAAAGGACGAGTTTCATCAATGAAATGGCAAAGAGACTAAGTGATTTTTTGTTCAGTTAAATTTACAACAGTGTACATATATTTCATCATTAACTAATAGATTGTAACTTTTTTATACATGCAAATTGTGGAACTGTTTTTATGTCATTGTTGATGATTTGATAGGTAGGCTGCTTTTAATTAAAGGGAGTCAGTGTAGTTAACTGGACTGAACTGAGATACAGTGAAAAGCTTGTCTTGCAAACTGTTCATACAGATCAGATTATTACCCAGTGCATTGAGGTAGAACAAGGTGAAACATAACAATACAGAACAGAGAAAGTGCAGTGTAGTCAAGTCAAGTCAAATTTACTTATATAGCACATTTCAAAACAACCCACGTTGACCAAAGTGCTGTACAGATCAGAGCAATCACAAATACAGGAAACACAGACATAACCAACAAGGCAAACAGCTTATAGGCACAAAAGAAACAACACAAGGGCCTAGGCACAAGCCAAAAATCAGCCACATCAGGAGGATTCAAACGCTAGTGAATAAAAGTAAGATCTGAGCCTGGGTTTAAAAGAGTCGATGGAGGGGGCAGATCTGATAGGGAGGGGAATGCTGTTCCACAGTCTAGGGGCTACAACAGCAAAGGCGCGGTCACCCCTGAGCTTAAGTTTAGATCGTGGGACACCCAGGAGCCCCAAGTCAGCCGATCTGAGGAAGTAGAATAAGGGGTTAGAAGGTCTGCGATATAGCGGGGGTCAGCCCATTTAGGGCTTTATAAACAAACAGGAGAATCGTAAAATCAATTCTGAACCGTACTGGTAGCCAGTGGAGGAAGGCCAGGTTAGGAGTAATATGGTCCCTCTTCCGGGCACCTGTCAGGAGCCTGGCTGCGGTGTTCTGGACCAGTTGCAGACGGGACAAGGACGACTGACTAATTCCAGTATACAGGGAGTTGGAGTAGTCCAAGCGGGAGGATATAAGGGCGTGGATGACTTTCTCGAGATCTTTGAAAGAGAGAAACTGCTTGATTTTGGCAATAGTACGAAGCTGGAAAAAACTGGCTTTTACTACTGCATTAACTTGCTTGTCAAACTTAAAGGTGGAATCAAATATCACACCAAGGGATTTAACATGGGGTTTGACAAGGGTGGGCAAGTTACCAAGACTGTTGGTAATCACTTTGATGGAGTCAAGGTGGCCAGATAGGACAACTTCAGACTTGCCTTCATTCAGCTGTAGGAAGTTTTGTGCCATCCAACACTTCATGTCCTCAAGACAGTTCGTGAGGCTGGCTAGTTTTGACTGGTCGTTTGGTTTAGGGGGAGATAAAGCTCTGTGTCGACAGCATAACAGTGGAAAGAAATGTCGTATTTTTGAATGATTTGGCTGAGTGTAGGTAAAGGTAAGGTGCAAGATCATAATAAGGTAGATTGTGAGGTGAAGAGTCCAAATGATCATACTAGGGAACTATTTAATAGTTTTATAACAGTGGAGTAGAAACTGTCCATGAGCTTTGTGGTACATGCTTTCACGCTTTTGTATGTTCTACCCAATGGAAGAGGGGATGAAGAGAATGTCGGGTTGGTGGGATCTTTGATTATGTTGGCTGCTTTACTGAGGTAGTGAGAAGTATAAAGAGTGTCCATAGAGGGGACCTGTAATATGCTGCACTATGTCTACAACTCTCTGCAGTTTCTTACAGTCACATGCTGAGCAGTTTTTTGTGTTCACAATCAGAGCGGTTGCCATACCAAGCAGTCATGCCTCCAGACAGAACGCTTTCCATGTTGCATTGATAAACGTTGTTAAGAGTCAATGGGGACATGCTGAATTTCTTACTATCTTTTCTCCAAATTTCACCTGCAGAAATGTTTATAGATAGTAAGAACATAAGAAGCAGAAGTGGTCCATTGAACCTCTTCTATATTCAACAAAATCATGTCTGATTTCCCACACCTAACATTACTGTTCTGTCCTGAACGCATATCATTTGATTCCTCCAATATCTAGAAATCTATGAATCTCTTATTTTTGCATGAAACCAATCACTGAATCTCCAAAATCCTCCAGGGTAAAGAATTCTAAATATCCATCCCCTTGTAGAAAAGAAACTTCTCCTCATTTACCTGCTAAATGGTCAATCCCTTATTTTGAGACATTAACACCAAGCTCTTGAGACTCCAGAGACGGGGGCATTATCCTCCTGCCCACCACCCACTAGCTTGTTGAGACCTGTTGCTATTTTGTGATCATCTCTTAGTCTTCTATAACTCAAGAGAATAAAGACATAATCTATACAATTGCTTCTCATAGGAGAGACCTGCTATCCCAGGCGCTAGTTTGGTGAATTTTTGCTGCAATCCCTTGATAGCAAATACATGTAAGATTAGTTAAGACCAAGGTTGTATGCATAAAGAATGAACTGCATGAAATGCATTAATTGGTCCATGAAAATGCAATGGGCAGGATTATATAGCAAGAAACAATAAATGGCATGGAACACATCTCATGTATCACTAAAGAGTCCTAAATTATATGTAGAAATTCACAGGAGATTAAACTGAATGCTTTCAATATTCTACAATAAAAAGCAAACAATATCATTTGCTTCCACGTATTTTTGGGAGAACACTACTCTATCCACTGATGAACACCTTGAATATATCCAAAGGAAGAAATTGGAAGAATCAGAAAACATTTTTACACCTCAGAATGCACACTTCCACTTGTGGGAGTTTACATCGTGGAAATGAAACTCTTCTAAGTCCTTGGTTTGCTGTAAAGTGTCTTGGAATGCCCTGAATGAGATATAAAATCACCATAAGTCGAGAGATAGAGTTTAAGAGTCGCGATGTAATGATGCAGCTCTATAAAACTCTGGTTAGGCTACACTTGGAGTATTGTGTCCAGTTCTGGTCACCTCACTATAGGAAGGATGTGGAAGCATTGGAAAGGGTACAGAGGAGATCTACCAGGATGCTGCCTGGTTTAGAGAGTATGCATTATGATCAGAGATTAAGGGAGCTAGGGCTTTACTCTTTGGAGAGAAGGAGGATGAGAGGAGACATGATAGAGGTGTACAAGATACTAAGAGGAATAGATAGAGTGGACAGCCAGCGCCTCTTCCCCAGGGCACCACTGCTCAATACAAGAGGATGTGGCTTTAAGGTAAGGGGTGGGAAGTTCAAGGGGGATATTAGAGGAAGGTTTTTTACTCAGAGAGTGGTTGGTGCGTGGAACGCACTGCCTGAGTCAGTGGTGGAGGCGGATACACTAGTGAAGTTTAAGAGACTACTAGACAGGTATATGGAGGAATTTAAGGTGGGGGGTTATATGGGAGGCAGGGTTTAAGGGTCGGCACAACATTGTGGGCTGAAGGGCCTGTACTGTGCTGTACTATTCTATGTTCTATGTATGTTCTATATAAATGCAAGCATTGTAACATTATAATGGTGCTGCTAATTTTCAAACAGATTTACTATGTGCTGGGACTCTACCTTGACATGGTCAGCAAGGGAGGAAGTGACTTGTGCAATGGGATTTCTTCTACTTGTGGTGTTCAGAGGATGTGATGTGGATGCAGAGGGAGGTTTCATTGGTCAGGTACTGCATGAGGTCTCTGCTGTCAGACGTATTGGCCTTCAGATGAAATGTCACAGTTTTCGGTAGAGGACTTGACCAGGTCTGCTCTACTGCTCTTGTTTGAAGAGTGCCACAGGATCTTTTATGTCTTCCTGCATTGAAAACCAAGGCATATTTTAACATCATACTTAAAAGAGATTTCCTCTAATAGCACACAATTCCATCAAGGCACCTCCAGGGCATCCATCTAACTTTGGCATTTATATCCCGGATGGGGCTGAATTTTGGAACACATTGGCCAAGAGGGAAGAGAATTGCTTGTGTGCCAAAATGAATACACAAATAGATGAATGCAGGATTTAAGGTATATGTTGCAAGAAATGGAGAATGGAATTAAGCTAACATCACTTTCTTAGAGTCAAGAAAAACACAATAATCAATTTTGGACTGTAAAAAGTATGTGAAACTGCTGACAGTCACCTACAGTTAAATTAACATTCAAACAGGTTAGCAAAAGGAACTCGGCAGGCCAAGCAGCGATCTCAGCCCGAAACATCGACTGTACTCTTTTCCATAGATGCTGCCTGGCCTGCTGAGCTCCTCCAACATTTTGTGTGTTTTGCTCGAATTTCCAGCATCTGCAGATTTTCTCTTCTTTGTGATTCAAATAGGTTATTTATCTTACAGATTAGAATAATTATCTTTGTGAAAAACATTAATTTCAACATTTGAATATAATAATTTTATAAAAAGGAGAGAACCCTCAAGTAAGAAACCTTTTGACTACTTAAAGACCAATATTTTTCTTAACAATGGGGTTGACATAAAAATTTACTTTGACTTGCTGCTGCGTGTCCTTAAATAGACCCTTATAGTATGTGAAAAAATACTTCACAGGACACCCCTACTGACCTGCAATAATTTAAATGACCACTCGTAATGATTGAATTATCTGCAACACCTTGTGAAGGTTCAGAGGTCATTTCAGAAGAGCTCTCATGTCAAAGGTTCTGCACACTTATATTTTGAGTCCAGAGCATTCTAAGAGAAAAGATGAATACTTAAAGGTGACTAAATAGCTTCATTTACTCTTGTAGATGATGTAGTAACTTTTTCCCATTCCATTCCAAATATTCTTAGGGATGCTTGTAGAATTTTAATTCACATTTCCCATGATAAAAAGCCTTGTCCTACCACTCCTTGTTCCACTGAAATATAAACATTGGTGGAAAATACAGGGAAAGTGGTGTGCCTTTAAACAGAGCACACACTGAATCTGTCAGGAATAATAAGAGTGGAGCAGACCCACCTGGGGGAATGACATCCTCCAATGCAAGTATCCAAAATCTTTTCCACATCATATGGTAGCTCCAGTTTTAATCTGAACCTTCTAGCCAGCACAATTCTTGCTTGTTCTAGATTTTTTAAAAATTTCAGATTACCTCAAATCCACCTTGAACTCAGCAACCAGTGCTAATGAGAATCTAATTCCACTGGTCAGGAAACAAATGAAAAACACAAGGCTTTAATCAGCCTTCAGTGCTTTAATGTTGCTGTTCCTGGGAAAATAATGGCTTTCTTCAGTGTTCTCAGTTGGTTTATTTCCAAGGAAAGAAGATACGCACAGAAGTCAACACTTCAGTTCAAAGCAACAACTGCCAGTTTCTGGTACAGACTTTTCGAAGCAGTGAGAAATTACTCTTACTGTTTAGTTGCTCTAGTTGACCCAAGGATCAGCATGTCATATTAATCAATGTCCAAAACAGTCAACACTCCATTTATCTTTCCTTTTCAACATGTCCCACTTCAATTTCTGTCCCCTCCTCCACAGATCTTCCACTGCCTGACTGCTGACCCCAGACCTCCACAGTAAAAGCCTAACGTCTTCCTGGCCTGCAATTAATTTCCATTCTTTTCCTTCTCCCTTCTCTCTCTCGCTGTACAATCTTTCATTCTTGTTCATTTGGAATCATTCGTTCTTCATTTTCTTTATCTAATCCTCCCTTTTACGCAACCACTCAGCCCACATTTTCAAACTCTTAACTTTCCTTTCCAATCACAAACTTTGTCTCCTCTGTCGTATAAGAGAATCTTTAGTTGCTGCAACTGTTAATCTCCAAAGCAGCTTTCAAAGTAACTATCTTAGAGTTATGATATTAAACTTATAGCATATGATAACAAAATTGGCAATGTGAAAACGGAAGTATTCCAATTGTGTTGTGATCAAATATTTTGGTAAATTGAAGTTTTAGCCCTGTTAATGGCAGCTGGTCAAGCAAGACTTCACAACCTGACAGGAAAATGTTCCAATTTCTGTTAGGTGCTTATGTTTACGGGAAAAGATAGCTGTCTTGATCTGCCAGATGTTTACTAGTGCATATTACTTCTCATCCATGCAAAGTGTTTTCTGTTTATTCATTGACTGTGCATCTTCCACTTCGCTTCAGTTTTGTGGTGTGTGAATCTGTTTGCTCAGCACTATAATGACAAGTATGTTTTTCAGATGATAGGACAGGAAGCGCTCATTTTCTAAGCAGTCTCTTGGTAGAAATTCCTGGGGAGTGCAGTTGAGACTTTCACAATTTCTTATTTTTGAAACAATCAAATCTGAAATCCAGAAAAGTTCAAATAATCATACATTGAATGAATCTTATAACTTCAAACAACGTCAGCTTTTATTAATAAAAAAGTCTTAACACCTGCCAATGTTAACTCGAAAGGAATCATGTGTGTAAAGCAATTATTTTAAACACTGCATGCGTAATCTCTTGAAGTACTCATGTCTTTTTTTTAATGGAAATAACTCAAATCTCAAATATCTCAAATTAGTTTGCTAATTTATGAATGATACCATGGATGTCATTTACCTCACATATCTTGCAGGGTGCCTATTAGTTATCTCACAGGTTAAAGTCTTGATGCTCCAAGAACTGCAGCTACATTGGGATCATTGACTGATTTATGAAACAGAGTAAGTTCATGGTTTAGACTTTCTCAAATTATGACGCAGAAGCTTATTGTAAATATGCATAAATCAGTAACATTGCAATCAGGACTCCATTGATGGAAAACTATAATACTAGACCAAAATCATGGGCCCAAAGATATTTCCTTTTAGTTGGCCCAAGAAAGGGTAAAAGTGCCCTTGAAATCACCCAGGGAACATTTTTAGCTGTCCAGTTTGACTTGGCTCAGTTTGATTTGGTTTGGCTCTACTTAGTATACCACTGTGGAAGAAGTCAAAAAACTCCAAGCACTAATCAAAGGCTCAATGAACCTGCCATTTATGTATGTCAAGCCCATGGGACAGGTCCTGATTTTCTGTACAATGTGCATTTTTGTACTGCCTGCAAATTGACTCAGTGTTTATAGAACGTTTGCTTTTGTAAAGAGCTGGAGAAGCTTCAACACAAAAACGAATCTGTTTGTGCAGCAGTTCTGCCGGCAGTCTGCTTTGGCAACTTTCATGATGCATGCTCATGATTTAGCATGCAGCTGCCAACATTTTAATTTTTACTTTTTAATTTAATAAACTTTTAAGGCAGCATTTAATCTTCATTAATCAGTGATTTCTGCTTCATAGTTCCTTGAAGTGACACTCCACAGATTTCAGAAACTTTTTAATGAATTAATTAATTTATTTAAAGATATGGTGCAGAATAGGCCCTTCTGGCCCTTTGAGTCGTACTGCCCAACAAACCCTGATTTAATCCTTGCCTCATCAGGAGACAATTTACAATGATCAATTAACTTACTAACTGGCACGGGTACATCTTTGGACCGGAGGGCCTGGAGAAAGCCTGGGAATTCTGTGGGGAGGATGTACTGACTCCTTACAGATGACGTGGGAATTGAACTCTGAACTCTGATCTCCCGAGTTGTAACTAACTGCTATGCCACCATGGCACCCTCGCTTTGTCAGCCCAAGTTAGTTTCATTTGCATCACTCTCTTCATTCAAACCAGTTCAGCTGTCCACTTTGTTTTAATATCATCATTATTTTCCAATTTAATAAAGCCTTGGGTCCCATGCCGCCATATTCAGGAGTATCTGTTTCCCTGCATCCATCAGGCTCCTGGATAGGCTTCACTCACCTGAGTGCTGAACGGGCTTTGCAGCTGTGGACTCAGTAGTTCCTGTTCCTTATGTTTTTGTTTACTTTTTTACTACCTGATCAAGAGCCTTCAGCGCTGAACTGATTCTGTGGCTGTGGTCTGCACCCATTGGTGTCCTGGACCAGCTTCACTACCCCAGCAGCTCTGTGGCTATGGACTCACTTTCAGAGACTCTGTGGTTAATTTTTTTTTGTTTACTTTTTAATGTTTTCACGATTTGTTCTTTTCTTCACAAATTTGGTGTTTATTCTTGTTCTGTGGGTTTTTCTTTTAAGCAGGTTCTATTGTGTTCCTTTGTTTTGTGGCTGCCTGTAAGGAGATGAATCTCAAAGTTGTATATAGTATACATACTTTGATAATAAATATACTTTGAACTTCGAAGAATTTGCCAGAAAGTAGACTCGTCTTTTCTTGTCTTCGCCCACAGACCTTGCTGCTCTAAAATGATTCCATTCTGATAGGAAACTCACTCAGGTGTAAAACACTCCAACTGAAGGTAGAATTTCAACTGCTGTGTCCAAGTGTAGCCAGCAGCCTGCTTCAAAACAAACCTTATTTGTCTGTCTCCATTTGTTTCCAATGATTTCACAGTATGGTAAGGGCTTTGTAATCAACAAGGTCCTAATTAGAACAAGGCCTGATGAAACAAGAACCTCACTCTGTGAATTATTCTGCTTTCCGTAATCCAAGGTTCTGCAGAAATGCCAAGGATATGTTTATCTTGGCTCTAACTGAGATGTGAACTATTTCAGAGCTGCCATGTTTGGATCATTGTAAAAAAAAATGGCACTGAATGAGGAAAAAAGATAGCAACTGAAAACTTCCTGTGTTTATTTTTCTCACTAGGGCACAGATAAAAGGCTTGTCCTTTAGCTTATTTCCTCTAGCCTGGCTAAATTTCTCAGATCATGTCTGGACATTAGTTGCAAAAGTCCTGTAGAAGGGTAGGAGTGCCCTGGGTACTCAAACCAGATCAGAGTTACATTGGGACCAGATGGAACTAGAGTCTCAGGGCAGCTGAAAGGACCAAAATTTCATTGTCACCAGACAAACTAATATTCTGTGGGCACCAAATAGGAATAAGTTCCAGAAGCTTCAGTCAGCATTATGGTCCATGGACACCATACAATCTTAAGACACCACCTACCTTTCTCAGCATATTTCCAGAACATATGCAAGTGATTAAAACATTGTTGATTAAAACAGTGTTTATGTTGAACAGGTTATGTAATATATTATTAGGATTTTTTAATTGACTTCTATGTTGAATTAAAAGTTTCAAAATGGACATCAATTGTACAGTGCCATGATTGTGCTAAAATGACAATCATGTGATAATTTCCACAACACATTTTATAAAATTTGACCATAGCTATATTAAAAGCTTGTTCACCCTCCCAGGGAATCTAATTTTCAAACTTTAAAGCATATGCACTTGTTAACTTAAAAAAAATCCTTCCAGTAAAGTAGGTTCTTTGATGCCCTTCAGAAACTGGCTATGGTTTCTGTCAGAGCATTTACATGTGCAGAAGATGTCAACACCGCTTTGAAGTCAAGATATCTTCACAACACATCAGAACTGTTTACAAGAGTCCACGTCAGGTTGGCTCCGAGTCAGAAAACTGAAGCAATCCTTTCGGTTCTTGAACCTCCACATGCATGTAGAGCAGACAGCATGTCTGCATCCTGTAAAGGACTGTTTATATATGCTAAAGACACCCCAGTAAATTTTCTACCCCACGTTGATGAGTTGCCATAGAATGTTTACAAGTATTTAAGTGCAACATATGTGTTGGTGAGAAAGAATGTTTATTTCTATAGCCAGAGTAACAGTAATAGAACATCTGGAAGCAATGATATTACATAGAGTGCTGGAAAGTCAAGTTATAATAAGCTATTGCTGTATTTGAATGCTAGCCACAGATCTCTATTTATTCGGAGTATTTTTTTCTTAATTTAAATGCATTGACTCTTTAAAATCACCAATTTGTTTTGTTTGTTGGAGGCTTTTTGATTGGTGGAATGAACTGCATTTATAGCAAGTCTTTCTTAGTTAATTTTCAAAATCTGGCCAATTGCTGGCAAGGTCAGCATTAATTCTCGCTCCTTATTGCCCATGAGGAGATTATTAAGAGCTGGCTTTTGAAGCTGTAGGTAAAGTACTCCCACACTACTGTTGGGGAGGAAGTTCCTGGAATTAAACACAACGATGATGAAGGAATAACAACATATTTCCAAGTCGAGGCAATGTGTGAATTGGAAGGGAATATGGAAATGGTGGTCTGTGATTCTGTGATGGGTGTTTTTTTGGATGCAAGTCTCACCCAGCTACAGGCAACCCTAGCCTAACCATACTCAGGCTAGTGGGCCAAAGACAACTGCTAAGTAAGTCTTAAGGCTACTCTAGGCATGAGTAGCTGGATCCAACAGCCCAGCACCTTGCTAATCCCACCATAAGCGTAAGTGAAATAATGGGGCATCTGGCAGCACCAGTGACCCAGGTTCAGTCATAACCTCTGGTATTGTATGGAGTTTACACATTCCCTCAGAGGTGTTCCAATTTTCTTCCACGTTTCAAAGACATGTGAGTTGGTAGGTTCATTTCCAATAATGGAAAGATGAGAGGCAAATTTTGGAGAATAGTCTTTGATGGGAACATGAGGAAAATGAAATAGTATTGGAAAAATGCAGAAGCTCAGTGGGCTGAAGAGTCATTTGCTGTGCTTTATGATGCTGTTGTAATCTTGCAGAGTTTAACATTTTCTCAGTGTTCAAATTTATTTCATGCAAACTGAAATGATAGGAAGGATCTTTGATAGTTATGTTGCATGTCAGAATTAGCTCTAAAAGAATAAAATTTAAATATATTAAATGCATTTAAATGTATGCAAATGAAGTTCTCATCAGAAATATGGTGTGTGATCAGCCTTCCAAATTAGACTGGCCCTCCAGACTGGATGGTAACATCCAGAAGAAAGAGAGTGTGAATAGCTGGGCTCTGCAGGGACACATTATTGTGGGAGATTGGTTTGTTTTTGTCTTGACTCCATTTTATTTCCCATGATTTGGCATCACTATTTTCACCTACTATGATTAACCTTTGGGTTCTGGACATTCTCATAAGGAGGCTTTTGTTTAATTTATTTGAAGAAAAACCACAGAACAGAAACTGAGCAGAAGAATTACACAAGGTACAGGCAACCACTACCCATCCGTGTCATATTACCTGGTTATCTGGATAGAAAATCACTCCCTTGCTCTGGTCTGTGGAATCCTGTCTTCAATGGAGATTGTGATAAAAATGTATCACATAGGTTTCTTTCAGGCAAAGACATTAATATTTATGGAACTAAGCAAACAGATAAACATGAAATGCATACCAGTTAGATCTAATTGCATAATGGCACTCTATTACATGAAATGCTACTGGCTATGGATCACTGCAACACTCCATCCAGGGTGCCTCTGCAGTTTCCAAGGGAGAAGCATAACTCACATGTATCATTATCACAATGGAATAAAGGGAATTACAGAGGCATGAGAGAGGAGCTTGACAAGGTGGATTGGAGGAGAATACTGGCGGGGATGACGGCAGAGCAGAGATTCTGAAGTTCCTGGGAATAGTTCACAAGGCACAGGATAGATATGTCCCACAGAGGAAGAAGTTCTCAAATGGCAGGGGTAGGCAACTGGGGCTGACAAGGGAAGTTACGGACTGCAAGGAAAGGGCATATAAGGTAGCAAAAGTGGGTGGGAAGTTGGATGATTGAGAAGCTTTTAAAATCCAACAAAAGGCAACTAAAAAAGCTATAAGAAAGGAAAAGATTAAATATGAGGGCAAACTAACCAATAATATAAAACAGGATACCAAAAGTTTTTTCAGTAATATGAAGAGTAAAAGGGAGGTGAGAGTTGATATTGGACCACTGGAAAATGATGCTGGTGAGGTAGTAATGGGGGACAAAGAAATGGAAGATGTACTTTGCATCAGTCTTCACTGTGGAAGACACTAGCAGTGTGCCAGAGGTCTGTGAGTGTCAGGGAGCAGGAGTGAGTGCCATTGCTATTACAAAGGAAATAGTGGAGAGTAGTAAATCTGTGGAATGCTCTGCCACAGTCTGCAGTGGAGGCCAAGTCCATGGGTATATTAAAATCAGAAGTTGATTGTTTCCTGATCGGACAGGGCATCAAAGGATATGGTGAGAAGGCAGGTGTATGGGGTTAAGAGGGACCCAGGATCTGCTATGATGAAATGGCAGAGCAGACTTGATGGGCTGAATGGCCTAATTCTGCTCTAATGTCTTATGGTGCCATAAATACTTGTGGCACTGGTATCCAAAGGCACTTAACTGATCACCATATTTTGAATGGACCACTAATGACACAAGAAAGGGCATTATTCTATTCTAGCCTGGAGAATTGTACTGAATTGTACACAGAGTTGATGATACATACACCGAAATGCTGAATGAACTCAGCCAGTCTGTGGAAAGTGGAATCAGTTAATGTTTGGGTCGGGGAAACTTCCTCAGATTGAGCAAAGAATGGAGGTTTACACGTTTCTAAGCAGAGGTGTGGAGGGAAGTGTGGTGTAAGACAAATATCAACATGATGACAGGGTAAAACAGACTAGGTGATGAGGGGCTTCTGTTAAGGTCCCATTCTTTTCCTCTCAAACTGTACCTAGTGCAGAAAATGGCTGTCGTGTATTCTTCATGCCTGATGTTGGAGTCTCTCAGGGAACTCCATCAGCGTGAAGTGCATCCAGCTGCAGCTCCTTGAAGACCGTTAGGGATCTGGAGCAGCAGCTGGATGACCTTCAGCTTGTGCAGGAGAGTGAGGAGATAATCGATCAGAGTTACAGGAAAGTAGTCACCCCGAAGTTGCAGGAGGTGAGTAGCTGGGTGACTGTCAGGAGAAATGGAAATGTGAATAGGCTGTTAGAGCAGAGCACCCCTGTGGCCATACCCCTCAAAAATAAGAATACCATTTTGGATACTGTTGTGGGGAATGACCTCCCAGGGGAATGCCACAGAGACCAGGTACTGGCACTGAGCATGGGTCCGTGGTGTAGAAGGGAAAGAGGGAGAAGAGGGGAGCAGTAGTGATAGAGGACTCTATAGTGAGGGGAACAGACAGGAGATTCTGTGGACGTGAACGGGACAACCAGATGGTATGTTGCCTCCCAGGTACCAGGGCCAGGGAGGTCTTGGATCGCATCCACAACATTTTGGAGAGGTGGGGAGAGCAGCTAGATGTCTTGGTGCATATTGGTACCAATGACATAGGAAGGAAAACCAAAGATGTCCTGAAAAGAGAATTTAGAGAGCCAGGTAAAAAGCTGAAAAGCAGGACCTCCCGGGTAGTAATTTCTGGATTGCTGCCTGTGCCACGTGCCAGTGAGGGTAGAAACAGGATGATTTGGCAGATAAATGTGTGGCTGAGAAGCTGGTGCAGGGGGCAGGGCTTCAGGTTCTTGGATCATTGGGATCTCTTCTGGGGGCAGTTAGACCTGTTCAAAAGTGACGGGTTGCACCTGAACCCGAGGGGGACCGATATTCTCGCAGGTAGGTTTGTTAGAGCTGTTGGGGAGGGTTTAAACTAATTTGGCGGGGTGTGGGAACCAGAGTGAAGAGACTCAGAACTGGACAGATGGTTTAAAAGCAAAAATTGAATTGAATTGAATTGATTTTATTTCTTATATCCTTCACGTACATGAGGAGTAAAAATCTTTATGTTACATCTCCATTTAAATGTACAATGTGCAATCATAACAATTTATAATAATTTATAATAAATAGAACAGTCAATGTAATATAGAGTACACTCAAATCAGTGTGAGTTAATCAGTCTGATGGCCTGGTGGAAGAAGCTGTCACGGAGCCTGCTGGTCCTGGCTTTTATGCTGCGGTACTGTTTCCTGGATGGAAGCAGCTGGAACAGTTTGTGGTTGGGGTGACTCGGATCCCCAATGATCCTTTGGGCCCTTTTTACACACCTGTCCTGGTAAGTGTCCTGAATCATGGGAAGTTACAACTACAGATGCGCTGGGCTGTCCACTCCACTCTCTGCAGAGTCCTGCGATTAAGGGAGGTACAGTTCCCACACCAGATAGTGATGCAGCCAGTCAGGATGCTCTCAATTGTGCTCCTGTAGAAAGTTCTTAGGATTTGGGGACCCATACCAAACCTCCTCAACTGTCTGAGGTGAAAGAGGTGCTGTTGTGTCTTTTTCACCAAACAGCTGGTGTGTACAGACCACATGAGGTTCTCGGTGATGTGGATGCCAAGGAACTTGAAGCTGTTTATCCTCTCAATGCCAGGTCCATTGATGTCAATAGGGGTTAGCCCGTCTCTATTTCTCCAATGCCAGAAAGCCAGAAAGTCAAGGCATGGGATCCAGGGAATACTTGCCTGTGGGATTCAGAATTGGCTTCCCCATAGAAGGCAGAAGGTTGGAGTAGATGGAGCATATTCTGTCCGGACTTTGGTGACCAATGGTATTTCATGGAATCTGTTCTGGGACCCCTGATCTTTGTAATTTTTATAGATGACTTGGATGAGGGGGATGAGGGAGTGGAAGGGCGGGTTAGAAAGTTTGCAGATAACACAGGGGTTGGTAGTGTTGTGGATAGTGTAGAAGATTGTCATAGGTTGAAATACGCCAACCTACAGTGTCCTAAGGTGAAAAGCTGAGCTGAGAAGTGGTAGATGGAGTTCAATTTAAAAGAAGTGTGAAGTGATTTTATTTGGAAGGTTGAAGTTAAAGGCAGCATGCAGAGTCAATTGCAGGATTCTTAACAGTATGGAGGAACAGAGGGATCTTGGGATTCACATTCATAGAATCCTCACAGTTGTAACGCAAGTTGATAAGATGGTTAAGAAGGCATAAAGAGTGTTGGCCTTCATTAGTCAGGAGATTATGACCAAGTTGGGTGGTCTTTCATTGGTTCTGTTATGGTTATTATTCTGTAGGTTTATTGAGTACGTCCACAAAAAAATGAATCTCAGGGTTGACATAGATGTACTTTGATAATAAATTTCCTTTGAACTTTGGTTTGAGTTCAAGGGCCACAAAGAAATGTCGCAGCTCTACAAAACCGTGGTTAGACCACACTTGGAATACTGTGTTCAGCACTGGTTGATTCATTATAAGAAGGATGTGAAAGCATTAGAGATGGTGCAGAGGAGATTTACCAGGATGATCCCTGGATTAGAAAATATTTTTATGAGAATAGATTGAGTGAACTAGGGGTTTTCACTTTGGAGAGGAGGGTAAATGTTGACTTGATAGAGGTGTACAAAATAATAAGAGGCATAGATTGAATGAGCAGCCAGAGACTTTTTCCTAGGTTGAAAATGTCTAACACCAGGGGACATAACCTTAAGGTGATTGGAGGAAACTATAGAGGGGAGATAACAGAGGCAGGTTTTTTTTTACACAGAGAGTGGTGGGTGCATGGAATGCTCTGCCTGAGGTGGTGGTAGAGGCAGATACATTAGGGACATTTAAGAGATAGGCACATGGTTGAAAGTAAAATGGAGGGTTATGTAGGAGGGAAGGTTAGATTGATCTTGGTGTGGGCTAAAAGATCTGCACATTGTGGGCCAATGGGCCTGAACTGTGCTGTAGTGTTTTATGCTCCATATTCTAATCAGAGTGACCTGGGCTTCCAGCTGCTCCTCACATTGAAACCCCCTAGCACCGAGCCACTTATTTGATTGATATAGGAAATAAAATTGTAAATGAACTGCAACTCAAACATTTTAACTCTTAATCATCGCAAGAAAGTTGGGGGCTATTTCCCTTACCAGTGAGGGCAATAAGAGACCATAGATGCAAGATACAATAATACACTGTTAAGCTGTCATACCCAGACATTGTTGGTGTTTGACTGGTCATTTGGAGTTCAGAATACTTTTGCATTAATACTCCAACACACTTCTAATACTGTTTTTTTTATGTAGAATCATAGATTTCCCTGTGAACTTGGCAATTTTAAAAGGAGCAAAAGAAACAAGGCCTCAGTGAGGAGGAGCTGATTATTGGCTTCAGGAGAAGAAAACCAGAGGTCCATGAGCCAGTCCTCATTGGGGGATCAGAGATGGAGAGGGTCAGCAACTTTAAATTCCTCAGAGTTATCATTTCAGAGGATCTGTCCTGGGCCCAGCACGTAAGGGCAAATACTGCAGCACCTCGACTTAATTAAAGTTTGTGAAGATTTGGCATGACATCTAAAACTTTGACAAACCTCTATAGATGGGTGGGGGAGAGTATACTGACTGGTTGCATCATGGCCTGGTATGGAAACACCAATGCCCTTGAATGGAAAATCCCACAATAAGTAGTGGATACGGCCCAGTCCTTCATGGGTAAAGCCCTCCCCAGCATTGAGCACGTCAACATGAAGCATTGTCACAGGAAAGCAGCATCCATCATCAGGGACCCCACCACCCAGGCCATGCTCTCTTCTCACTGCTGCCATCAGGAAGAAGGTACAGGAGCCTCAGGACTCACACCACCAGGTTCAGGAACAGTTATTACCCCTCAATCATCAGGCTCTTGAACAGAAGAGATAACTTCACTTGCCCATCACCGAACTGTTCCCACAACCTTTGGACTCACTTTCAAGGACTCTTCATCTCATGTTCTCAATATCTATTGCTTATTTATTTGTTATTAATATTTTTATTTTTTACTTGCAATTTGTTGTCTTTTGCACATTGATTGTTTGTCTTTCCTGTTGGGTGCAGTCTTTCAGTGATTCTATTGTGTTTCTTGGATTGATTGAGTATGCCCGCAAGAAAATGAATCTCAAGGTTGTTAATGGTGACATATATGTACTTTGACAGTAAATTTACTTTGAACTTTGAACTTCAAAGAGATTACAGGAACTGGCATGCCAGTGAATAGAAGGAAGCGAAGCAATTGAGGGGG
This sequence comes from Mobula hypostoma, assembly GCF_963921235.1. NCBI lineage: Eukaryota > Metazoa > Chordata > Chondrichthyes > Myliobatiformes > Myliobatidae > Mobula > Mobula hypostoma. Next base: position 2,769,490 of record NC_086128.1, read on the forward strand.
GATCTGATTGAGACATATAAGATTATTAAGGGATCGGACAAGATAGAGGCAGGAAATATGTTCCAGATGCTGGGAGAGTCCAGTACCAGAGGGCATGGTTTAAGAATAAGGGGTAGGTCATTTAGGACAGAGTTGAGGAGGAACTTGTTCTCCCAGAGAGTTGTGGAGGTGTGGAACGCGCTGCCTCAGAAGGCAGTGGAGGCCAATTCTCTGGATGCTTTCAAGAAGGAGCTAGATAGGTATCTTATGGATAGGGGAATCAAGGGTTATGGGGACAAGGCAGGAACCGGATATTGATAGTAGATGATCAGCCATGATCTCAGAATGGCAGTGCAGGCTCGAAGGGCAGAATGGTCTACTTCTGCACCTATTGTCTATTGTCTATTGTCTATTGACTTGGGTAAGTTAAAGGCATTGCAGCAATTGAACAGAAATAGAGAGCAGGAATCTGGTACTGATGAGTAGAAGTGGAGCATGGGAACGGGGAACCATGTGTGGGAAGAGAGTTGAAGGGGATGAGGGAAGCAAGGCTCCAGTGATTGGAAGCAATCGTGGGATCTGAGGTCCAGCGAGTGGAAGGGGAAAGTTAGAGAGAACACAGGATGAGCCAAATTCTGAATCATTAGGATTTCTGAATCGTCAGGACGTAGATTATCAGGAATTGGTACAACGATCAAACAGAACGTGTAGACAAATATTTTCACAAGGAAGTGGTGTTCAGAAATCACATTTCTGGTGGTGCCTGCTCTAGATAGTTCATGACAGAAAATTGCGGCCTACTGCTCCCCACTGTAGAGATAACACCAATGCTGTCTCTGCAAAATCCTCAAAATTCGCTGGCAGATAAGTGGACCACCAGCATTGTCCCATGCCAGGCCAACAACCACCACGGAGACCCTAATTATGCTCAGTAGGCTCCAATGAGAACCCCTATCATTCATTGGAGCTTAGCAAGTGGGCTGAGGAAATGGTTCAAAGATGTTCTCAAATCCTTCTTGTTGAAATTGGAAAAAAATCCTCATCAATTTGCGGGAACTCCAGGCCCATAATTGCTCAGACTGGAGAAGGAGCATTCAGGATGGCACTGAGAAGCTTAAGTTTACTTGCTGGATGTACACAGCAGGCCAGTGTAAATGGCAGAATGACTGTACCATCTCCCAATCTACCTAGCTGCCCACCACGTCTAGCATCACTGGCTGCAGAGTCTGAGAATCCAGACAGATCAGAACTAGAGAAGTGGAAGTATTTCATCCTCAGTCCCAAAGGGTTGCCAAAGAAGAAGGAAAAAGGAATGGCTGATGTAATATTTGTGTACTAAAGCTCTAGGTGGGACCCAACAGAGGTATGTAACTGATATACGAAACTAATTCCATCCCTGGTTATTTGTGCTATGTGTAGCAGTCAGAATTATAAAGAAACTTAATTTCAAAGGGAGAATACAGTGTGCATTGTACATGTGCATCCAGTGCAAACTTCACGTTCAGAAGAATGCACAAATGAATATTATTGCTTCATCAGATTACATTTGTATAAACAAAGCCTTGGTTTTTTTTGAGAAAAGTATTGAGAGTGCATAGTTAGGAATCAAATTTGGAATGTATCCATGCAAAGCTAGGTTTTAATTAAACAAAATACAAGATCTTACGATTAATAATTAACCCAAAGCCAGTTAAAAACAATCTATCTGGAAGCTCAAAATGCTCCACAACCAATGAAGAGCTTAGCATGCAGCTGCTTGTGAAATCAAGGAAGCACAACTGCCTTTGCATGAAGCACCTACCTTCAACAATCAGATAATCATGGGTTGTTGACTGAAGAAACCCCTGATTCAGACCAAGTGCCCTGTGATTGTTTCAAATGTCTATGATCCCTCTTGTCTCAGTCTGACCACTGGGGAACTGAGAACACCAGCTGTCTGGCCAAAAGGTAGGAAGCTTTCTCGCAACCCAAGTCAATATACCTGGCTTTGGAAACTCAAAAGCATATTGGAATGATGGGCTGTATTTTTGCAACATCCTCAGAAGACAGTTTTAAAAATCTCTTCCTTTGCTGCTCTCCTGAATTGAACAACATTTCTACATTTTCCTGCATTATCCAGATAAAAATAGTAAAACTGGTGAGTTGGAAAAGAGAGAACTGATCATCCTTCACTTTAAAGGAATCTATTAGATCTCCTGAAGATATCAAGGAGATTTTAAAGGATTGAAATTCGCATAGTGAACAACCCACCTGTGGGATATTTAATGTACATTTCTAAAGTGTATGGATGAAGTGAACGGAAGTAATACATTGCCGTTTGAAATGTTGTTGACTTGAGAACTGCTTATTGAGTAATTGGTAAGCTTTAACTGAATGTTCAGACAGCTCTACATATCATATTCTGCACGTGGCACTTCAGAGGTTCCATAAAGTCTCCACGCTGTTTGTTGCTGATCTCAGTGAAAAGTTGTGGAGCCTGGGTGACCAGAGTGGAGAGATTGATGTTGCCCCACACAGAGAGGGAAAGGATCTCCCAGTCGTACCTACAACCAGCCAGGTGTGATGTAGTGGCATCAATATTGACGTCAGAACAAATATCTTAACCTAACGGGACCTGGTAGATAATTTGGAAGGATATAAATTATTTGCAAAATGTGGAGTTCAGTAATTTAAAATGTTCAAAATCACAGTGATAGTGAATAGGAACCTGATTAAAACAAGCTAAATGTGACCCAAAACTCTTGTCTGAGCTAATAGCAGATAAACTCAAAACTTCAATCAATGAGAAGTATGTTATTTAAAATAAAGACCATCAAAGAATGTATTGGCAATATCCCCTCCCCACATGCCAGTCTTCACTTGGTCATTGGTATTTAATTGGCTTTTCCTCCACACAGAGTACATGTGACCCTGTCTATTTGGCTCCCTTCTCCCTCAGCTGTTCCTTGCACTGGGACTCGGTAGTCTGGCTGCTCTTCCTTGCAAGCGATTGGTTCCTGGTGAGTGACAGCCCCTATTGCACTGTCCCATTGACGGTAATACCCTGAGGCAATGCGTTGCTCAGTTTAAGCTCCTGGCTTTCTTCGCACAATGACTCATGCTGAATGTTGATTCTCATAGCCCTTTACAGCTGAATTTTCACCCCTTCTGTTTGTTCACTACAACCACAAAGCATTTTCTAATTCTCTACACAATTTATGATTGAATCAATGCTTAGCTTATCCAGAATTACTCAGCTTTCTTACAATAACAGGACAGAACTAGCCCTGAGCATACGCTCCCGATAAAGCATAGAAATACATTATGAGAAATACTTCAAAAATATAAACATGACTTTAATTTTCCTCCACTGACGCCTACACAGAAATAGATCAGGACATCAGAGAGATATGTACACAACGTCGAGAAGCCTGGATTAATTTTTGATAAAGTACTTTGCCTTCAGGCCCTTTGTAATATTGTCTTCCATGAACAAGTGCTGCATTGCAATCAATGAACCCCTCTGTCCCCCACCACCCGCCTATCTCCACCTCCTTCCTCTCCCCGCTACCTGCTCTGTCCCCACCTCCTCCCTGTCCCCACCTCCTCCCTGTCCTACCTCCTCCCTATCCCCGCCACCGCTCTGTCCCCACCACCTCCCCGTCTCCACCTCCTCCCTGTCCCCGCCACCACTCTGTCCCCAACTCCTCCCTGTCCACAACTCCTCCCAGACCCGCCACCACTCTGTCCCCAAATCCTCCCTGTCCGCACCTCCTCCCTGTCCCCGCCACCACTCTGTCCCCAACTCCTCCCTGTCCACAACTCCTCCCAGACCCGCCACCACTCTGTCCCCAAATCCTCCCTGTCCGCACCTCCTCCCTGTCCCCGCCACCACTCTGTCCACACCTCCTTCCTCTCCCCGCCACCGGTCTGTCCCCACCTCCTCCATTTTCCTGCCACTGCTCTGTCCCCAACTCCTTCCTGTCCTCACCGCCTCCCCATCCCCACCACTGCTCTGTCCCCACCTCCTCCATGTCCCCGCCACCGGTCTATCCCCACTTCCTCCCTGACCCCACCTCCTTCCTGTCCCCGCCACCGCTCTGTCCTCACCTCCTCCCTGTCCCCACCACCACTCTGTCCCCAGCTCCTCCCTGTCTCCACCTCCTTACCATCCCCGCCACCGCACTGTCCCCACCTCCTCCCCGTCCCAGCCACCGCTCCGTCCCCACCTCCTCCCTGTCCCCGCCACCGCTCTGTCCCCAACTACTCCCCATCCCCACCTCCTCCCTGTCCCCACCACCACTCTGTCCGCACTTCCTCCCTGTCCCCACCTCCTCCCTGTCTCCGCCACCGCTCTCTCCCCACCTCCTCCCTGTCTCCACCTCCTCCCTGTCTCCACCTCCTCCCTGTCCCCACCTCTTCCCTGTCCCCACCTCCTCCCTGTCCCCACCACAGCTCTGTCCCCACCTCCTCCCTGTCCCCACCTCCTCCCTGTCCCCGCCACCACTCTGTCCCCGCCTCGTCCCTGTCCCCACCTCCTCCCTGTCCCCGCCACCGCTCTGTCCCCACCTCCTCCCCGACCCTGCCACCGCTCTGTCCGCACCTCCTCCCTGTCCCCACCTCCTCCCTGTCCCCACCTCCTCCCTGTCTCCACCTCCTCCCGGTCCCCGCCACCGCTCTGTCCCCACCTCCTTCCTGTCCTCACCGCCTCCGCATCCCCGCCACTGCTCTGTCCCCACCTCCTCCCTATCCCCACCACCGCTCTGTCCCCACCTCCTCCTTTTTCCTGCCACCGCTCTCTCCCCACCTCCTACCTGTCCTCACCGCCTCCCCATCCCCGCCAGCGCTTTGTCCCCAACTCCTCCCTGTCCCCGCCACCGCTCTATCCCCACCTCCTCCCTGTCCCCACCTCCTCCCCGTCCCTGCCACCGCTCTGTCCCCACCTCCTCCCTGTCCCCACCTCCTCCCTGACTCCACCTCCTCCCGGTCCCCACCTCCTCCCTGTCCCCACCTCCTTCCTGTCCCCACCTCCACCCTATGCCCACCTCCTCCCCGTCCCCGGCACCGCTCTGTCCCCATCTCCTCCCTATCTCCGCCACCGCTCTGTCCCCACCTCCTCCCTGTCCCAACCTCCTCCCCGTCCCCGCCACTGCTCTATCCCCACCTCCTCCCTGTCCCCACCTCCTCCCTGTCTCCGCCACCGCTCTCTCCCCACCTCCTCCCTGTCTCCACCTCCTCCCTGTCCCCACCTCTTCCCTGTCCCCACCTCTTCCCTGTCCCCACCTCCTCCCTGTCCCCACCACAGCTCTGTCCCCACCTCCTCCCTGTCCCCACCTCCTCCCTGTCCCCGCCACCACTCTGTCCCCCCCTCGTCCCTGTCCCCACCTCCTCCCTGTCCCCGCCACCGCTCTGTCCCCACCTCCTCCCCGACCCTGCCAGCGCTCTGTACGCACCTCCTCCCTGTCCCCACCTCCTCCCTGTCCCCACCTCCTCCCTGTCTCCACCTCCTCCCGTTCCCCGCCACCGCTCTGTCCCCACCTCCTTCCTGTCCTCACCGCCTCCGCATCCCCGCCACCGCTCTGTCCCCACCTCCTCCTTTTTCCTGCCACCGCTCTCTCCCCACCTCCTACCTGTCCTCACCGCCTCCCCATCCCCGCCAGCGCTCTGTCCCCAACTCCTCCCTGTCCCCGCCACCGCTCTATCCCCACCTCCTCCCTGTCCCCACCTCCTCCCCGTCCCTGCCACCGCTCTGTTCCCACCTCCTCCCTGTCCCCACCTCCTCCCTGACTCCACCTCCTCCCGGTCCCCACCTCCTCCCTGTCTCCACCTCCTTCCTGTCCCCACCTCCACCCTATGCCCACCTCCTCCCCGTCCCCGGCACCGCTCTGTCCCCATCTCCTCCCTATCTCCGCCACCGCTCTGTCCCCACCTCCTCCCTGTCCCAACCTCCTCCCCGTCCCCGCCACTGCTCTATCCCCACCTCCTCCCTGTTCCCACCTCCTCCCCGTCCCCGCCACTGCTCTATCTCCACCTCCTCCCTGTTCCCACCTCCTCCCGGTCCCCGCCACTGCTCTGTCCCCACCTCCTCCATTTTCCTGCCACCGCTCTGTCCCCAACTCCTTCCTGTCCTCACCGCCACCCCATCCCCACCACCGCTCTGTCCCCAACTCCTCCATGTACCCGCCACCACTCTATCCCCACTTCCTCCCTGTTCCCACCTCCTCCCCGTCCCCGCCACCGCTCTGTCCCCACCTCCTCCCTATCCCCACCACCGCTCTGACCCCACCTCCTTCCTGTCCCCGCCACCGCTCTGTCCTCACCTCCTCCCTGTCCCCGCCACCACTCTGACCCCACCTCCTCCCTGTCCCCACCTCCTCCCTGTCCCCACCTCCTCCCTGTCCCCACCACCGCTCTGTCCCCACCTCCTCCCTGTCCCCACCTCCTCCCTGTCCCCGCCACCGCTCTGTCCCCGCCACCGCTCTGTCCCCACCTCCTCCATGTCCCCGCCACCGCTCTGTCCCCACATCCTCCCCGTCCACGCCACCGCTCTGTCCCCACCTCCTCCCTGTCCCCACCTCCTCCCTGTCTCCACCTCCTCCCGTTCCCCGCCACCGCTCTGTCCGCACCTCCTTCCTGTCCCCACCTCCACCCTATGCCCACCTCCTCCCCGTCCCCGGCACCGCTCTGTCCCCATCTCCTCCCTATCTCCTCCACCGCTCTGTCCCCACCTCCTCCCTGTCCCCACCAGCACTCTGTCCCCACCTCCTCCCTTTCCCCGCGACCGCTCTGTAACGACCTCCTCCCTGTCCCCACCACCGCTCTATCCCCACCTCCTCCCTGTCCCCACCACCACCGCTCTGTCCCCACCACAGCTCTGTCCCCACCTCCTCCTTTTTCCTGCCACCGCTCTGTCCCCACATCCTTCCTGTCCTCACCGCCTCCGCATCCCCGCCAGCGCTCTGTCCCCAACTCCTCCCTGTTCCCACCTCCACCCCGTCCCCGCCACCGCTCTGTTCCCACCTCCTCCCCGTCCCCACCTCCTCCCTGTCCCCGCCTCCTCCCTGGCCCCACCACCGCTCTGTCCCCACCTCCTCCCTGTCCCCGCCTCCTCCCTGTCCCCGCCACCGCTCTGTCCCCACCTCCTCCCTGTCCCCACATCCACCCTGTCCCCGCCACCACTCCGTCCCCACGTCCTCCCTGTCCCCGTGACCGCTGTGTCCCCACCTCCTTCCTGTCCTCACCGCCTCCGCATCCCCGCCACCGCTCTGTAACCACCTCCTCCCTGTCCCCACCTCCTCCCTGTCCCCGCCACCACTCTGTCCCCACCTCCTCCCCGACCCTGCCACCGCTCTGTCCCCACCCACTCCCTGTCCCCACCTCCTCCCTGTCCCCGCCACCACTCTGTCCCCACCTCCTCCCTGTCCCCACCTCCTCCCTGTCCCCACCTCCTCCCCGACCCTGCCACCGCTCTGTCCCCACCCCCTCCCTGTCCCCACCTCCTTCCTGTCCCCGCCACCGCTCTGTAACCACTTCCTCCCTGTCCCCACCTCCTCCCTGTCCCCGCCACCACTCTGTCCCCACCTCCTCCCTGTCCCCACCTCCTCCCCGACCCTGCCACCGCTCTGTCCCCACCTCCTCCCTGTCCCCACCTCCTCCCTGTCCCCACGACCGCTCCGTCCCCACCTCCTCACTGTCCCCGTCACCGCTCTGTCCCCACGTCCTTCCTGACGTCACCTCCTCCCTGTCCCCACATCCTCCCTGTCTCCACCTCCACCCGTTCCCCGCCACCGCTCTGTCCCCACCTCCTCCCTGTCCCCGCCACCACTCGGTCCCCGCGTCCTTCCTGACCTCACCTCCTCCCTGTCCCCACCTCCTCCCTGTCTCCACCTCCTCCCGTTCCCCGCCACCGCTCTATCCCCGCCTCCTTCCTGTACTCACCGCCTCCGCATCCCCGCCACCGCTCTGAACCTACCTCCTCCCTGTCCCCACCACCGCTCTGTCCCCACCTCCTCCCCGTCCCCACCTCCTCCCTGTCCCCACCACCGCTCTGTCCCCACCTCCTCCCCGTCCCCACCTCCTCCCTGTCCCTGCCACTGCTCTGAACCCACCTCCTCCCTGTCCCCACCACCGCTCTGTCCCCACCTCCTCCCTGTCCCCACCTCCTCCCTCTCCCCACCTCCTCCCTCTCCCCGCCACCGCTCTGTCCCCACCTCCTCCCTGTCCCCACCTCCTCCCTGTCTCCGCCGCCGCTCCGTCCCCACCTCCTCCCTGTCCCCGCCACCGCTCTGTCCCCGCCACCGCTCTGTCACCACCTCCTTCCTGTCCTCACCTCCTCCCTGACCCCACCTCCTCCCTGTCCCCGTCACCGCTCCGGCCCCACCTCCTCCCCGTCCCCGCGACCGCTCTGTCCCCACCTACTCCCTGTCCCCGCCACCGCTCTGTCCCCACCTCCTCCCTGTACTCACCTCCTTCCTGTCCTCACCTCCTCCCTGTCCCCACCTCGTCCCTGTCCCAGACACCGCTCTGTCCCCACCTCCTCCCTGTCCCCGCCACCGCTCCGTCCCCACCTCCTCCCTGTCTCCACCTCCGCCCTGTCCCCACCTCCTCTCTGTCTTCGCCAAGGCTCTGTCCCCTCATCCTCCCTGTCCCCACCTCCTTCCTGTCCCCACCTCCACCCTATGCCCACCTCCTCCCCGTCCCCGCGACCGCTCTGTCCCCACCTCCTCCCTGTCCCCGCCACCGCTCCGTCCCCACCTCCTCCCTGTCTCCACATCCGCCCTGTCCCCACCTCCTCTCTGTCTTCGCCAAGGCTCTGTCCCCTCATCCTCCCTGTCCCCACCTCCTTCCTGTCCCCACCTCCACCCTATGCCCACCTCCTCCCCGTCCCCGCAACCGCTCTATCCCCACCTCCTCCCTGTCCCCGCCACCGCTCTGTCCCCGCCACCGCTCTGTCCCCACCTCCTTCCTGACCTCACCTCCTCCCTGTCCCCACCTCCTCCCTGTCCCCGTCACCGCTCCGTCCCCACCTCCTCCCCGTCCCCGCGACCGCTCTGTCCCCACCTACTCCCTGTCTCCACCTCCGCTCTGTCCCCACCTCCTCCCTGTCCCCGCCACCGCTCTGTCCCCGCCACCGCTCTGTCCCCACCTCCTTCCTGACCTCACCTCCACCCTATGCCCACCTCCTCCCCGTCCCCGGAACGGCTCTGTCCCCACTTCCTCCCTGTCCCCGCCACCGCTCCGTCCCCACCTCCTCCCTCTCTCCACAACCGCTCTGTCCCCACCTCTTCCCTGTCCCTGCCACCGCTCTGTCCCCACCTCCTCCCCGTCCCCGCAACCGCTCTGTCCCAACCTCCTCCCTGTCCCCGCCACCGCTCTCTCCCCACCTCCTCCCCGTCCCCGCCAGCGCTCTGTCCCCACCTCCTCCCCGTCCCCGCCACCGCTCTGTCCCCACCTCCTCCCTGTCTCCACATCCTCCCTGTCCCCACCTCCTCCCTGTCCCCGCCAGCGCTCTGTCCCCAACTCCTCCCCGCCCCGCCACCGCTCTTCCCCACCTCCTCCCTGTCTCCGCCACCGCTCTGTGCCCACCTCTTCCTTTCCTGCCACCGCTCGTCCCCTACTCCTCCTTTTTCCCGCACCGCTCCGTTCCCACCTCCTCCGCCCACCTCCTTCCTGTCCACACCTCCTCCCTGTCCGCACACCGCTCTCTTCCTGTCCCCACCTCCTCCCTGTCTCCCCGCCACCTCCGTCCCCCCTCCTCTCCACAACCGCTCTGTCCCCACTTCCCTGTCCCTGCCACCGCTCTGTCCCCACCTCCTCCCCGTCCCCGCAACCGCTCTGTCCCCACCTCCTCCCTGTCCCCGCCACCGCTCTCTCCCCACCTCCTCCCCGTCCCCGCCAGCGCTCCCTGTCCCCACCTCCTCCCTGTCCCCGCCACCGCTCTGTCCCCACCTCCTCCCTGTCCCCACCTCCTCCCTGTCCCCACCTCTTCCCTGTCCCCGCCAGCGCTCTGTCCCCACCTCCTCCCCGTCCCCGCCACCGCTCTGTCCCCACCTCCTCCCTGTCTCCGCCACCGCTCTGTGCCCACCTCTTCCTTTTTCCTGCCACCGCTCTGTCCCCTACTCCTCCTTTTTCCCGCCACCGCTCCGTTCCCACCTCCTCCCTGTCTCCACCTCCTCCCTGTCCCCACCTCCTTCCTGTCCCCACCTCCTCCCTGTCCCCACCTCCTCCCTGTCCCCACCTCCTTCCTGTCCACACCTCCTCCCTGTCCCCGCCACCGCTCCGTCCCCACATCCTCCCTGTCCCCACCTCCTCCCTGTCTTCGCCAAGGCTCTGTCCCCCCATCCTCCCTGTCACCAACTGCTTCCTGTCCCCACCTCCTCCCTGTCCCCACCTCCTCCCCGTCCCCGGCACCGCTCTGTCCCCACCTCCTCCCTGTCCCCGCCACCGCTCTGTCCCCACCTCCTCCCTGTCCCCGCCACCTCTCTGTCCCCACCTCCTCCCTGTCCTCACTACCGCTCTGACCCCACCTCCTCCCTGTCCCCGCCACCGCTCTGTCCCCACCTCCTCCCTGTCCCCACCTCCTCCCTGTCCCCGCCACCGCTCTGTCCCCACCTCCTCCCTGTCCCCACCTCCTCCCTGTCCCCGCCACCGCTCTGTCCCCACCTCCTCCCTGTCCCCACCTCCTCACCGTCTCCGCCACCGCTCTGTCCCCACATCCTCCCTGTCCCCACCTCCTCCCCGTCCCCACCTAATCCCTGTCCCCGCCACAACTCTGTCCCCACCTCCTCCCTGTCCCCACCTCGTCCCTGTCCCCACCACCGCTCTGTCCCCACCTCCTCCCTGTCCCCACCTCCTCCCCGTCCCCACCTCCTCCCTGTCCCCACCTCCTCCCTGTCCCCGCCACCGCTCTGTCCCCACCTCCTCCCTGTCCCCACCACCGCTCTGTCCCCACCTCCTCCCCGTCCCCGCCACCGCTCTGTCCCCACCTCCTCCCCGTCCCCGCCACCGCTCTGTCCCCACCTCCTCCCTGTCCCCGACACCGCTCTGTCCCCACCTCCTCCCTGTCCCCGCCACCGCTCTGTCCCCACCTCCTTCCTGTCCCCACCACCGCTCTGTCCTCACCTCCTCCACATCCCCGCCACCGCTCTGTCCCCACCTCCTCCCTGTCCCCACCTCCTCCCCGTCCCCGCCACCGCTCTGTCCCCACCTCCTCCCTGTCCCCGCCACCGCTCTGTCCCCACCTCCTCCCTGTCCCACCTCCTTCCTGTCCCACCTCCTCTCTGTCCCCGCCACCGCTCTGTCCCCACCTCCTTCCTGTCCCCACCTCCTCTCTGTCCTCACCTCCTCCCCGTGCCCGCCACCGCTCTATCCCCACCTCCTCCGTGTCCTCACCTCCTCCCCGTCCCCGCCACCGCTCTGTCCCCACCTCCTCCCTGTCCCCACCACCGCTCTGTCCCCACCTCCTCCCTGTCCCCGCCACCGCTCTGTCCCCACCTCCTCCCTGTCCCCACCTCCTCCCTGTCCGCACCTCCTCCCTGTCCCCACCTCCTTCCCGTCCCCGCCACCGCTCTGTCCCCACCTCCTCCCTGTCCCCACCTCCTCCCTGTCCCCACCACCGCTCTGTCCCCACCTCCTCCCTGTCCTCACCTCCTCCCCGTCCCCGCCACCGCTCTGTCCCCACCTCCTCCCTGTACCCACCTCCTCACTGTCTCCGCCACCGCTCTGTCCCCACCTCCTCACCGTCTCCGCCACCGCTCTGTCCCCAAATCCTCCCTGTCCCCACCTCCTCACCATCCCAGCCACCGCTCTGTCCCCACCTCCTCCCCGTCCCCGCCAGCGCTCTGTCCCCACCTCCTCCCCGTCCCCGCCACCGCTCTGTCCCCACCTCCTCCCTTGTCCTCACCTACCCCCACTAACCTCTGTCCTCACCTACCACCCCACTAACCTCTGTCCTCACCTACCCCCACTAACCTCTGTCCTCACCTACCACCCCACTAACCTCTGTCCTCACCTCCTCCCCGTCCCCACCACCGCCTCCCCACCTAACCTACCAGTCCCCGCCACCGCTCTGTCCCCACCTCCTCCCCGTCCCCGCCACCGCTCTGTCCCCACCTCCTCCCCGTCCCCGCCACTGCTCTGTCCCCACCTCCTCCCCGTCCCCACCTCCTCCCCGTCCTCACCTCCTCCCCGTCCTCGCCTCCTCCCTGTCCCCACCTCCTCTCTGTCCCCACCTCCTTCCAGTCTCCACCTCCTCCCTGTCCCCATCTCCTCCCTGTCCCCATCTCCTCCCTGTCCCCGACTCCGCTCTGTCCCCACCTCCTCCCTGTCCCCACCACCGCTCTGTCCCCACCATCTCCCCGTCCCCAGCACCGCTCTGTCCCCACCATCTCCCCGTCCCCGACACCGCTCTGTCCCCACCTCCTCCCTGTCCCCGCCACCGCTCTGTCCCCACCTCCTTCCTGTCCCCACCACCGCTCTGTCCTCCTCACCTCCTCCACACTCCCCGCCACCGCTCTGTCCCCACCTCCTCCCTGTCCCCACCTCCTCCCCGTCC